>NC_140254.1:7991358-8011358 GCF_949987555.1 Borostomias antarcticus
CCTAGCAGACCCTGAGAGAAGAACTCCCAGCCTGGGTGAGGTGGTCCTAGCAGACCCTGAGAGAAGAACTCCCAGCCTGGGTGAGGTGGTCCTAGCAGACCCTGAGAGAAGAACTCCCAGCCTGGGTGAGGTGGTCCTAGCAGACCCTGAGAGAAGAACTCCCAGCCTGGGTGAGGTGGTCCTAGCAGACCCTGAGAGAAGAACTCCCAGCGTGGGTGAGGTGGTCCTAGCAGACCCTGAGAGAAGAACTCCCAGCCTGGGTGAGGTGGTCCTAGCAGACCCTGAACACAGAACTCCAAGCCTGGGTGAGGGGTTCCTAGCAGACCCTGAGAGAAGAACTCCCAGCCTGGGTGAGGGGTACCTAGCAGACCCTGAGAGAAGAACTCCCAGCCTGGGTGAGGGGTTCCTAGCAGACCCTGAGAGAGGCAGATGTGCAGGTTCCCTGTAACAGCTGGCTAGGCTAGAACATGTTAACTAGTCCACACGAACACAGAAGCAGTCCTACGCAGATGTCTTTACTGGGTAAAGGAACCCCTTTGGGCCATACAAACCCCATGCTCGTTTCTCCTGGGTAGAGCATCAACACCTATAAGCATCTGAACCAACGTTAAGCAGCTGAACCGTGTCCCCGTAGTGTAATATGAGGAAGATCATCCAGTTTGTTGTCGCTGTCCCTGTCTGGTCACACCCCAGAGATCGCCTCCTGGTGGTCTCTCTCTCTAGACGTGTTCCTGCTCTGGTCACATGGTCTGGTGGTCTCTCTCTCTAGACGTGTTCCTGCTCTGGTCACATGGTCTGGCACGCCGGCCAGGGGCAGGGAGAGGGTGGGAGGAGTTACATGTCCACCCTGGAATGTGGGGCCGCGTTGCGAGAGAGGGCAGGAACCATACGGCCGTCACCGGTGTGGGTGCGGCAGGCCGGGGGCCGGTGTGCCGGACCCCGTGTCTTGTCCTTTCTGGAGATGGATTTGAGTTACAGAACTGAGCAGAATAACATCTGCGGACGGTGTGCTGTAGTGCATCCAAATAGTGAGAACTCCATGCAGAGTGACGATTAATGATGGTCGAGACCATCGCCTTCCTACCCTCTCAGCTGTTCCCTGTTTATCTGAGAAGGATCTTAATCTAGCCTTTATTCCTCCTCTTCAGTAGGGAGCCCTACCTTAGCTACTGCCAACCCCTCCCTCTCGTGTCCCTTACATGTGCTTGAAGTGCCCTTGTGATGCTAGCCTTTGAGGAGCCCAGTGAATTGGTTGTATAATTGTCTCTTATGTAACTGAGTGAATTAGGCAGGATATGTTTAAAATGAGGGCAGGGATTGGTGGCAGAGAAGTGTGTTATAGCTTTGCTTCGTGGAGTACTGGGGGAGGGGAGTTTGACCGAGTTTGTGTGTGTGTATGTGAGAGAGAGAGAGAGAGAGAGGGGGGGGGGGGGGGGGGGACAGAGATAGGCCTTGTAATGTAATGAGTTTGTACGTGTGAGCATGCATGTCCGTGTTGTATGTTTGAGAGAACAGGAAAGAAAGACACTGAGGAAGAGAGATATGTCTGCTCGTAGGCATGGTGGAACAGAGAGATATGTCTGCTCGTAGGCATGGTGGAACAGAGAGATATGTCTGCTCGTAGGCATGGTGGAACAGAGAGATATGTCTGCTCGTAGGCATGGTGGAACAGAGAGATATGTCTGCTCGTAGGCATGGTGGAACAGAGAGATATGTCTGCTCGTAGGCATGGTGGAACAGAGAGATATGTCTGCTCGTAGGCATGGTGGAACAGAGAGATATGTCTGCTCGTAGGTATGGTGGAACAGAGAGATATGTCTGCTCGTAGGTATGGTGTAACAGAGAGATATGTCTGCTCGTAGGCATGGTGGAACAGAGAGATATGTCTGCTCGTATGGAACAGAGAGATATGTCTGCTCGTATGTAACAGGGAGATATGTCTGCTCGTAGGCATGGTGTAACAGGGAGATATGTCTGCTCGTAGGCACACTCATCCCAGGAGTGTATGCTTATGGCAGTATCAGTTGCAGTACCTACCTTGGTTCACATTAATCAAAACAAGCTTGATCCAGTGTGAGTAGGTGTCTGCTGCAGTAACAGTAATGGCTTGTCTCCGTGGGGGCCGGGTTGGGTCATTCTTGCGTTACTGTGACCTCAGTGCATTGCTGTTGGCTCATGGGTGTAACCACTGGAAGCACTTTAATGGTCACGGAGGACAACCAATCAGGGCTTTGAAATGGCTGTGAGCAAGCAGGAATGCACGTATTATGTTCTTGTACAACATGTGGGTAAAGCCCCAGATGCACTGGAAGAGTCTGACGCTAGCGTTTTGAAGTACACCAATTGTTTTAAATGGCCGATCACGCACCAAAAGCGTTTTGAGGCGAGTCAAACTGCCTTGACGCTTCTACTCCGAACTTGTTTACATTTTGGAGCGTCAAATGGGGACAAATCAATCTAAATTAAATCAGCTCCCTATCAAAGCTGACGCCTGCAGTGCGCCATAGGAGCGTCAAATGAGGCGAGTCAAATGAAGTGCATCAATTGACTCTTCCAGTGCGTTTGGGGCTTAAAAAAAAAAGCGTGGAACGCGGATGGATGCCCACGGAGCAGCGAATCATACGCTGAAACAGGTTAACTCCTCCCACAGCTGAGCCAGGTTAACTCCTCCCACAGCTGAGTCAGGTTAGGGACTGTTTGATATTTAGGTTGGGTGGTAAATTTTGTTCCATAATTTTTTTGAAATCAACTGCCCTCCCTGACATTGAAACTATTTTCTCTCTGCCCTCCCCCTGTGTCTGTAAAAAAAAAAACGATCTGCCCTCCCCCCACCCACAAGTTCAACCTTTTTTAATTTTATACAAAACTGTTCTATTAACTAGCATAGCCGATTGTAGGTGGCGTGAGATCTAGCTCCTTGCACGCCTGCAATTTTTCTTCCCTCCCGCATGCGAAGCTAAAACGTGGGTAAGACACAAATAATGCACACACAACGACAATTTTGTCATACTTATTTCACAACTCATTTCACCATTGTACAGTACACACGCCCACTTGCTTGTGGGGTTTACGGTAGGCAAATCCTATGCCAAATAGCCTATGCCAGAATATGTAGGAGAAACCAAACATTAAACCACTTGCCAGCATGCATCTACCGATAGGCTTCTAACATAAGCTAGCCTACTTGCTACTTGCTCACAGCAAACCCTGACTTAATATAGCTGTGGGGCTTATTTCATATGCCAAAATGTAATATTTAGACGCCAAAAAGAATTAAACCATTTGCCAGTAGCCTACGCATACCATTCTATACAGAGCTATAACGTTACCTGTATCAACCTCGTCCTCAGCATCACCCAACCGACGTGACTTCTGTACATTAATCAGCAGTAGGCCTACCAAATACTTTTCGAATGTTCATCTGTCGGCTTCCCATCCACAAAATATTAACAGGTTCAACTATTGTACGCCCCATTCAACTCTGCCTGTACAGCTAGATAAACTCTGACCACTTGTTGTCATATAATGGCTCTATAGTTTATTTAGTGTGTCCCTAAAAGCTTGGTTGTTTTGGCCTAAATATTGCCCTCTTATCCGCTCGCTCTCAAATTATTGGCCTTTGTTGACGTGTTAAAAAACATCAGTAGCCTAGGCTCAGCGCCCTTCTGGTGCTGTGAAACCTCCCATCAGGGCATGCTTTGAAAGCACAACCCCCCCAAAATCGTGCTTGCTTCGTTGGTCCTGGCTTACCCGGTTCTAGGACCCACCAGACGCCACTGGGAAAGCTAGGAGTTTTTCTGACAGATGGTATTCAAAATTCCCTTGGCTGGGATCAGAGGCGTCATGCCTATAGAACTTGAGGGGGCACGTGCCCCCTCAGATTTCTGTTATTGTTTGTTTACCATTACATTTTATAATGCAGAGCTATGATTATTTTCTCTACTGAGCTGAATGTGTTATTTTAATTATGTCATAGACCACCTTGAAAAGCCACCATAACCTCTTTCAAAAAGCCAAACACCCTCTTTCCCGGTGGATTTGGTTTCTTCCAAATTAACACTGGACCTGAAAGCCCCCCCCCCCCCCCCCTCGCCTCGTCTCAGATAAATACATTTTCATGGTCTGCTTGCATACATTTAGATTAAGGTTGTCCTTAACTGATGAACAGGTCCTCCAAATATTAGGCTATTCAGTATATCAGATTCAATATACTTCATACTTCAGTATACAGTACTGTATATCATTCGGACCAATGCCAAGTGAGTAAAAAAAAGGACATTTGTTTTCCCTTACTTTTATTTTGAAAGTCCTTGAAAGAACACTATGGTAAGTTTAATTTCACACCGCTTGAATGGCAACTGGTAGCGATATTAACGCCTCGCTATCTCGTGCCCCCTCATTTTTTTCGGTTGCATGACGCCCCTGGCTGGAATACTGATAGCTGAGGACAGCGACACAAGAGAGCCACACCGGTGCACTGGAGTCGCTGTCCTCAATGCCGCAGAAAAGCGCTGAAACGGAGATGAAGGGGAACCCGTTTTTTGCTTATTTTAACTGGCCCATCCAGTTTTCTGTAGGCAAACCCACAATCAAAATCCTGGCGCCGCTAGTGGGTTTGGATCATGGTCTGGCTATGCGAAACTACGTATTGAGAAGGTAACTGCCTACACCAACACCACTTCAGGAGAGCACATAGTAATGGCCAAGCACCACGAAGAGGAATGACAGACGATAAAGTACACCCCCTTAGGGCACAGCACTCAATAGCCTACTCCCCTACTTCACTAATCAGTGTTTAGGCTACTAGCCTACTAGGCTACTAGGCATATTAGTCCACCGCTCCAAGAAGCAAAGTTCACGCTCTCGAGTGCTGAATCTAGGCAAAGCAAAACGCACAGCCATAACAACTGGTAATTAATCACAAAAGACCTACCTTATATCGTAACCCAAACTGGTTTAATCCCATTAATTTTGGAATCAACTTTCAACAAATACTCAAGATCTCCGTTTTCCATGTTCATTGATGCAGCCAGTAGCTAGATAGCTAAAGTGGGTAACGTGATTGACAGGCGATGTGAATGACGGGACGGTCATGACAAGTTTTGATTGGATAAACCGTCCCAATGTTAAAATGTCAATTGGAATTCAAATATAAGCACTTCGAGAGCTGGCTTACCCTACGCCCACTTTTAAGCATTTTGACAAATTACAGATTAGGTTACATCTCGACTGATGACGACATTTTTCGCGGTTTTGTATGTGTGGGCAAATTTGATTAGTTGATTTTTCATTTGGTCTTGATTTCCGTAAGCCAGAATCTTTTTACCTGGCCTACAATGTTAAGTGAATGACGAGCTAGTAAGACAGCTGTCAACGGACCGTAATGTGGACTGTATTTTCATGAGGACTGTAAGGGGAGACGGAGCACTACCAAAACGCTAAACACGGATGAAAATGAAGCGATATGGCAGAATACAAGAAGTCGCACAGAAACGGACGTTTGAGATCATCTAACTTCCGTAGTTTGACGTATTTCCGACGCAAACAAGCTATGAGGGTGGGACAGGCATTTAGAGGAATTTGATTGGAACATTGACAAGTGGACAGGTTTTAAGAACATTAGACAGATTCGATAGAAGGATAGCGTTGATTGACGGGTGGATGTCGTGAGATTATTGGCCTAAAATCTAAGGTACCTGTTGTCGTCATTGCACGTGACCTACCGTTTTCGAGGAAGTAAGAAATTATATAGGGGAGAGCCGGGTCAAAAATAGCACGGGACGAAAGTCACGTTCACATTTTCTCCAGAATGACTGGACCTGCAATCACGTGGTTATACATGCCTACATATATTACAGTGTACGAGCTCCGTTCAAATTTTGGGCGCGATCGCAGGATATTTGACAGAGATATCGATGGAAACCACTTTTGCCCCATATAAGTAAAATAATGGTCTCATAAGCATTTTTCAATTGTAAAATTGTGTTCACTTGTTTTAGTTTGCAAATATATGCAATTTTCTTAGCATGTCTACTGGCTACATGATAGCATAGGTTTCAAGTTTCGTGCGAGCAAGTCATGCCTGCGACCCTAACCCTCACACACACACACACACACACACACACACACACACACACACACACTGCTGAGGCTAGAGAGACTGTCTGCTCTCTGTCCCAAGTGCAATCTGCCAAGGCTGCTGAGTTCTTGTTCAGAGAAGCTACTCATTCATAGTGGAGTGCTTCCGTACAAGCGCCTCACAGGACGTCCATGACTGACCCTCCTGCCTCACTGTAGCAGCTCACGTCAGGTCAGTACCTCTGGTACCCCTGGTACTAGCCTACAGGGCAATGAAAGGAACAGCCCCCTCCTACCTCCAGGCCATGGTCAAACCCTACACCCCCTCCTGACCACTACGCTCTGCTACCTCAGGGCGACTGGCTGCCCCGTCACTCCGAGGCCCCTGCGGTTGATCGACACGGTCACGGCTCTTCTCTGTCCTGGCCACGCAGTGGTGGAACGAAATGCCCACTGATGTCAGGACAGCAGAGTCGCTGCCCATCTTTCGCCGCAGGCTTAAAACTCACCTTTTCAAGAAGCCAAGATCCTATTGTATTTATATTCTGCTACTCTTGCACTTGGGCTTCAGCACAAGATTATGCTCTTAGTCACTTCTTTAGAAAGGAGATGCACGTGAGTTCTGGTGAGTAGTAGTACCCTGACTGTCTACGTTAAATGCAATTATTGTAAGTCGCTTTGGATAAAAGCATCTGCTAAATGACTGTAATGTAATGTAATGTACTGACATTGGCGCATACAGCCCACAGCGACTGCGCATGTAAAAAAAAAAAAAAGGATGTGACAAATGTTTCAATTACCAATATTTTGTATTTTATATGACCCATGACATATTAGGTTGACTCGTCTGTGCCTCTAGGGAAGTGATGATGACAACGATGAAGGGAAACAGAATAAACCCAGGACACCAAGTCACTGACCTCAAACGAGAGTTCATCCCCATTGACCAATAGGGGTGTCTGGAATTCTGGGAATGTTCCGTCTCCGAGGCGAGCTCACAGCGAGGCAAGAGAAAAGGGAAGAGAGGGGAAGGCCGGAAGAGAAGTAGAAAGCAGGCGAGCAAGATATCTAGCTGGCCTGTTTGTTGCTGTTCCAAGAACCACAATGACAAGTCATACCCGGCAACCGCAAGGAACAGACTGTCTCGTATGGAGAGCAGAAACACGATAAGACCGAAGATGTCTGGGTAAATACACATTAGTCATGTCAAATACTCCCCCGGCTCCAAAGCAAATTATTGTAAATCTTACTGTCGTCAGAGCTGCTAAGAGGCTAACGTGAGCGCTACAGGAGCTCAGCTGGCGGATAAACGCTTGAGAGACAC
Organism: Borostomias antarcticus; assembly: GCF_949987555.1. NCBI lineage: Eukaryota > Metazoa > Chordata > Actinopteri > Stomiiformes > Stomiidae > Borostomias > Borostomias antarcticus. Next base: position 7,998,761 of record NC_140254.1, read on the forward strand.
CAGAGACGGCCAGTCCTGTCCACTTCCAGCACGGATTCATTTACTCACTACAAAACATACAGTCCCAAACTACTGGAAAATGTTCTCTCCTTCTCTCTCTCTCTCTCCTTCTCTCTCTCTGTGTCTTCATTTGCGCTGGTGATCAGACATACGTAATTGGTTTTGATCCACAGTGACTCATTGGGCCTAATCCTCTGTGAATCCTTATGCTTTTCTCTCTCTCTCTGATGGACAGTGACAGTTAGATTGTTAAATTGCTGACTGCGGGGATAACTTGATTAAAACCAGGGCACAGCTGTGGAGTCGTGCAGTAGATACAAAAAAACACAACACGTCATTTTCTTTCCCAGCTGTAACTCTCTCCTCCTGTACCTCTCCCCCTACCTCTCTCCTCCTGTACCTCTCCCCCTACCTCTCTCCTCCTGTACCTCTCCCCCTACCTCTCTCCTCCTGTACCTCTCCCCCCTACCTCTCTCCTCCTGTACCTCTCCCCCCTACCTCTCTCCTCCTGTACCTCTCCCCCTACCTCTCTCCTCCTGTACCTCTCCCCCCTACCTCTCTCCTCCTGTACCTCTCCCCCCTACCTCTCTCCTCCTGTACCTCTCCCCCTACCTCTCTCCTCCTGTACCTCTCCCCCCTACCTCAGCTATGCATCTCAAACTGCACCTGTCCTCCATGTGTGTGTGTGTGTGTGTGTGTGTGTGTGTGTGTGTGTGTGTGTGTGTGCGCGTTTGTCTCTCTTACAAATGATCAAGACCATGAAACCTTTATGGTTGCCATAAATAATAGATACATCACGTTACCCAACACACACACACACATACACACACAAAAGCACCTGCCTCAGTGCCAGACCTTGTTCATATTCTTTCCTAGAGTGTGTTTTCAGAAAGTGAAGAGAGAGTGTCAGAGACCGAAAAACAAGTTATTGAAACAAGCCAGAAGTGCTGTAACTGAGAGGGCTGAAGCCTGGAGAGGGAGCCGTGCTGAACAATGCCATGACGCAGTGCCCTGCAACAGAGAAGACAATACCTGGAGAGCGTCTCATTGGCCACATGGCTGAGCAGTCTCCGGTGGAGGGTGTCCCCTGCGTTTGACCCATCCAGGCCAGGAGCAGCGGGCGCGCCTCGCCAGTGGCGCCTGGGGAGCAGTTTGGGGTTCGGTGTCATCTTGCTCAGGGACACTTCGACATGCCGCCGGTAGGAGCCGGAATCGAACCGGGGACTTACAGTACAACAGACATATAGTATACATTATATATATATATATATATATATATATATATATATATATATATATATATATATATATACAGTATATATATATATATATATATATAGAGAGAGAGAGAGAGAGAGAAAGAGATAGATAGATAGATAGATAGATAGATAGATGGATAGATAGATAGATAGATAGATAGATAGATAGATAGATAGATAGATAGATAGATAGATAGATAGATAGATAGATAGATAGATATACTGTAAGCGTGAAGATCATAGGGGGATTGTAGAGGACATTCAAGGCAGATTAATAGTGGACCGTTGAACTGTGCATGAGTACAGCCTGAATGCATGGCCTTCATGTGAGTGTGTGTGTGTGTGTGTGTGTGTGTGTGAGTGTGTGTGTGTGTGTGTGTGTGTGTGTGTGTGTGTGTGTGTGTGTGGTGAGTGGGGTAGAGGGACCTGGAGTCAACTTTCAAGAGTCATTCTAAGTGTTACAGAACACTGTGTCCTTCTGGCCTTCTATCTGGGTGTGCATGGGTGTTTACACCTATATGTTACAGGCCTGTGTGTGTGTGTGTGTGAGAGAGAGAGAGAGAGAGTGTGTGCATACTAGGCAATCTCTCTCACACACACACACACACACACACACACAATCACACACACACACACACACACACACACACACACACACACACACACACACACACACACACACACACACACACAGAGGGAGAGCAGACTAATCCGGGTCCCCGTGGGAGCAGATGTCACGGCACAAACAAGCGACAGATTGGCTGAACCCACGACCTGGCTGACAGGGCTCTGCAGAGCGGGGGGGTCGGTACTGCTGAACCTGCTACACAGGAGGAGGGAGGAGGAGGAGGGAGGAGGGAGGAGACCAGGAGGAGGAGGAGGAGGAAAGGAGAAGAGGAGGAGGAGGAAAGGAGAGGAGGAGGAGAGCTGGAGGAGGAGGAGGGAGTGAGAGGGGGAGGAAAAGAGGAGGGAACAGATGAGGAGGAGAGGAGGAGGAGCGAGGGAGGGGAAGGAAAGGAGGAGAGGCGGGAAGAGGGGAGAAAATTCGGAAATGAGAGGAGGAGGAGAGACACAAGAGGCCGGTTAAGAGGAAGAAGGACAGAAATAAAGGAGCAGAGATAGGAGAGAGAGAGAGAGAGAGGACAGACAACGGAGGAGAGACCACACAGAGCAGGCCCTATTTGATCTTGGGCAGAGAGGATGTACTCTGCGACATGCAACATATCAACTCCGTCCTTCCGTCACCCAGGGGGAGTAACATGGATGTGGAACACATGAGCGGATTGTTTTCAAAGACACTCAAGGATCACATGTTTTTAAGACAGGATCACATGTTTATAAGACAGGATCACATGTTTATAAGACATATGCTGTTTTACATTACAGTCATTTAGCAGATGCTTTTATCAAAAGCGACATGCAATAAGTGCATTCAATACAAAGTAGTCAAGAGAACTACTAGTCACCAGAAATCATAAATGTATCTCCTTTCTAAACAAGCACCTAAGAGCTTAACTAGTGCTAAAGTAAAAGTGCAAAAACAAATGAATACAAATACAATCAGTGCTAAGAGGAAGGGTCAGGATAGTACTTCTTGAAGAGGTTAGCCTTCAGCCTGTGGTGATAGATGGGCAGTGGGCCCACTGTCCTGACATCAGTGGGCAGTTAATTCCATCACTGCGGGGCCAGGACAGAGAAGCGTGACCAGGTCAATCGACCACAGGGGCCTCGGAGTGACGGGGCAACCAGTTGCCTTGAGGCAGCAGGGCATAGTGGTCAGGAGGGGGTGTAGGGCTTGACCATGGCCTGGAGGTAGGAAGGAGCTGTTCCTTTCAATGCCCTGTAGGGTAGTACCAGAGTTTTCAACTGGATGCGAGCTGCTACAGGGAGTCAGTGTAGGGAACGGAGAAGGGAAGTTGTGTGGGAGAACTTTGGGTGATTGAACACCAGGCGAGCGGCAGCTTCCAGGACAAGCTCCTAGTCCGAGTTGGTGTCACCACAGTGTTGTCAACAGTGATGGCAAGGGTCGAGGTCCCTCATTACAGGTTGAGCTTCAGGTGGTGTGTCGCCATCCACCCCGTCTGCCAAACACGCAGCAATGTGTGCTCTCACTTGTGTGTCAGGGGGGAAATGACAGGACCAGCTGGTGTCATCGGCATATCAATGGTAGGAGAAGCCATGCGTGCGAATAACAGAACCCAGAGAGGTTGTGAAGAGGGAAAAAAGAAGAGGACCCAGAACTCAACCTTGTGGAACCCCCGTAGTCAGGCTGCGTGGTTCTGACACAGAACCTCTCCATGTCACCTGGTAGGAGCGATCCATCAGATAGGACGCAATCAGGGAAAGTGCAGAGCCTAAGGTGCCTATAGCCCCTTGAGGTTCAAGAGGAGGATCTGGTGGTCTACTGTGTCAAAGTCTGCTGACAGTTCCAAGAGTATCAGGACAAAGGAGAGAGAGTTCACTCTCACGGTGTGAAGCAACTGTCACTGCACGGAGGGCTGTCTCTGTCGAGTGACCCACCTTGAAGCAGGACTGGTGGGGGTGCAAGAGGTTGTTCTGGTGGAGACACAAAGACGGGTTAAAGACAGCATGTTGAAGAGTTTTGGATAGAATGGGTTGAAGGGAAACAGGTCGGTAGTTTTGAGGTCAGAGGGGTCAAGTGATGGTTTCTTCAGAAGGTGGGTGACTCTGGCAGTCTTGAAAGCAGAGAGAAAGCATCCTGACACGAGATGTGTTGATGAGGTGGGTTAGGGGCGGCTGTAGCTCAGTTGGTAGAGCGGGTCGTTCAATGATCGATGGGTCAGTGGTTCGAATCCCAGCTCCGACTGTCCACATTTCAAAGTGTCCTTGAGCAAGACACCTAACCCCAAATTGCTCCCAATGAGCAGGTTAGCACCTTGCATGGCAGCTTCCACCATTGGTGTGTGAATGTGTGTGTGAATTGGTGAATGAGAAGCCATTGTAAAGCGCATTGAGTGCCACTAAGGTGGAAAGCGCTATATAAGTGCAGTCCATTTACCATTTACCATAGGAAGGGAAGGTGTTCTGCTGCAACACACTAAAGCAGAGGGGAGGGAACCAGGTCAAGGAGTCAATGTGGTGGGGCGGCTAGATGTAACCAGGTTGAAGACCTCATTAGGGAGGGGAGCAGGATAGGGTAACGTGGGATGAGGTAAGTGGAGGGGAAGCAGAGAGGGAAGAGATGCAGACAGGAGAGAGGAGGCTGTGGTTGGTGCGTGGAGCGTTGACCGGGGGAGGGGGGGAAGAGGCTCTGATGTTGTTTACCTTCTTGTCAAAGAAGTTGGCAAAATGGTAAGAGAGAAGGGAGAAAGGAGGGGGTGGGGGTTGGAAGAGTTATTTTTAGGATTGGAAGCAGAGGTTAGAATTTAAGAACGGAAGAAGGCAGCTTTAGTAGCAGACAGAGAGGAGGAAAAAGTGGAAAGAAGAGATTGGAAGTTAAGAATCCTCAGAGTTTGCCTTTTCTCCATTTATGATCAGTCTCTCAGGCTCCACGATAGGCTAAAAGCTGTTGTAATTTGACTGCTAATATGTCACTTTAGTTATATTATGTTCTTTTTTCAGGTGAGAAAGTAATATGTGGTCAATTTATCCAAATAACCCCTGCTTTTAAATCTGCTCAGATGTTATCGGAGATGGCGGTTTGGTTTGTTTTCCTCTTCTGTAACGTCAGCTACCTTAACTGCAAGGTTCGACAGAAATGTCAAACATATAAACAAGTTGTAAAATGATTTAGGGGACAATATTTAATAGATAGCTATGTAAAATAACTAGCTTACTATTTGTTGTGTTAACAGTTGTTAAAAAAAGTGTTCACAAAAAACAAACTTGTTCTTTCAACTGAAGCTAACTTACATATACTGTAAGCTGTGACTGTCATTCGTGTCTACATGTAGATGCCAGTCAGATAACGTATCAAACTAGAAAGTAAATTTCCTAGAGAAAATGTGAGGTGGGCTAGCTGTGCAATTTCCATGCACCCACCGGCGAAGACCGTGTGTCTCTAGCCCACTCAGGGGCTGAATTGTGGGGCCTGTGGCGTGGATAGTGGCGTGGTGGCGAGACTCCGCCCCCACAAATCAAAGCAAGTCGGGGGCAGTGAATTGACCTCCGGGCCATCTCCATGCACCCACTGGCGAAGACCGTGTGTCTCTAGCCAGTGGGCGCGCTCCGCATATCGCAATACCCCTGCGCGGGCAAGCACGCCTGGAGGAATTGCTCAATGCTCGCTGCCCGAGCGCCTCCACGCATATACGTTATTTGCATCATTTATATATATATATTCTACAAGCAAGCCCACCTAACAAGCTTAATTAAGCTTAAAGCTCATTTATTTGGGAGCACTAGCTGTCTAGCATAACCACTTTGTTGACATGTCGTTTTGACAACTGATAAGTTGATGTTCCACAGCAAACACATGACCAGGCACGTCTGCCATGCAGTCTGCAACTGCGCAGTTTGAAGAGACTGAAGAGACACAATGTGTGTGAAATAACCCCTGCATACTCAGAGGTTCTCGCTAATCTGGTATACATTCCGGCATTTTACTTGTACACAAAATTCACATGCATAGGAACGCACTACATACTCAATTTCACATCATGTATAAACAGTACGTAGGTTAGCATGCCATTTCAAACATGGCACATGTGGGTAGGGGGAGGAAGTATGGAGGAAGAGGAGAGGGAGAGAGGGACATGAAATAATGGTCGGAGAGATGGAGGGGAGTGACAGAGAGGTTAGGGGCTAACAGCAGCGCGCATGGCAGCTCTGGAAACGTGGGGGAAGAGTACACATGTGACAGGGTTGCGGGCAAGGTAGTGAAAGTGAAGGGAGAGCAGAGATGCGAAGTCTAAGATTAAACCAGCTTTCTCCGCCGCCTACTGGCAACTGCAGAGCCCCCCTGCCGGTACCTGCTCGCCGGGAGTGAGAGAGCTGGATAGATGAGATTAGCAGGGTCGCTGTTTGCTTCCAAACTTGATTTTGCACATCAACAAAATAAGAAAGGGGGCCTGAATTTTCTAGAGATATAACAGTAGCTGAATCACCTCAAATAAAGCTTGAGATGTCAGTGTGCCAGACCATCTTTGGATTCTTTACGTGCCTCAGGAACTCTCCAGCCAAATCAAGGAAGGATCAATGTTATACTTCCAAAACACAGTAGGCTATTTTGATGATTGGAACTTCGGAATTCCAAAATTTTCTCCAGCGTCTTTGGGCCCCGACAGTGTGTTCTCTATCACCCTTCCACAATGGTTCATGTTGTGGTTCCCTGGAGTGGACAACGTGTTAGTGGTGCTGGTGGATGGAGAGATAGCCAAGTCTCCCGATGCTGTGGGAGCACAACCACCCCAGCAGCTGAACGCTGTGAGCTCAACCACCCCAGCAGTTGCTTCAGAGGGAGGGCTCTTTAGTGATGCTCCAATGTGCCGACAGTTTGTTGCAGTGGTGCCAAAATGGGTCCCGGACAAGCTCAGGCCCACTTTCAGATGGGACATGAAACCTTTGACGCAACACAGGACCCAGCATAACACAGAACACTCAAAGAGAAGAGACAAAAGAGGTATCGAAACACCGGGGCTTCGTAAAGAAGACGATAAAGTCAAGGTTTCGTGAGTGAAGTGCTTTTCAAGGATATTAAAAGATTGTGTGATTCCCCAAGGAGAGAAACCATCTAAGCAACATAATTAACTTTGGGTGTTGGAAGAGAAAGGAGGACGTGAGTTCCCTAGGGAGACGGGCGTGAGGGGGACGTGTGCCAGAGAACAGCGGCAGAGGCACATGCCTCTATCCTGAATACTGCACAGCCAGGAGTGAGTCCACCATCCCGACGTCTCTCCTCTCTCTTTTTAGGGAAGTGAGAAGTCCGCCTCCCTCTGTGGTTTGTACTGTGGCTTGCCATACAGGTTGACTGCAGGACAGAACATACAGTACAGACGCACACGCACGCACGCACGCACGCACGCACATGCACACACACACACACACACACACACACACACACACACACACACACACACACACACACACAAACACATACACACACACACACACACACACACACACTCTCTCTTGGTGGTGTTGGAGGAGAGGACAGTGAGTACAGTAGCCCCAGGCCCAGATGGTGCTCCTCCTCTAACACACAGGATGTTACATAAGTGGATTGAGCCCAGAAGCTGAGGCCTGCCTGTCTGTCTGCCTGACTTACTTCCTGTCTGTCTGCCTGACCTGGTGCCTGTCTGTCTGCCTGACTTACTGCCTGTCTGTCTGCCTGACTTACTGCCTGTCTGTCTGCCTGACCTGGTGCCTGTCTGTCTGCCTGACTTACTGCCTGTCTGTCTGCCTGACCTGGTGCCTGTCTGTCTGCCTGTCTGTCTGCCTGACTTACTGCCTGTCTGTCTGCCTGACCTGGTGCCTGTCTGTCTGCCTGACTTACTGCCTGTCTGTCTACCTGACCTGGTGCCTGTCTGTCTGCCTGACTTGGTGCCTGCTTGCCTGCCTTTTCCTGTTTGACTGGCCTGCCCGCCTCTCTGTCTGTCTGTCTGTCTGTCTGTCTGTCTGTCTATCTGCCTGTCTGTCTGTCCGTCTGTCTGCCTATCTGTCTGTCTACCTAGCCACAGAGGTGCTGGGATGCAGGAAGGAAGAAGGGAGAGAGACAGATAAAGAGAGAGAGAGCTAGAGAGAGAGAGAGCTAGAGAGAGAGGGAGAGAGAGAGAGATGGGATTGGGGAGGTGGAGTCTATCTAGTGCTTGAGCCTGGAGAGACAGACGTGCAGGGCTTTAAATAGCTCTAATCCCACCCCCAGCCTGCACATGCATTTGGCCACTTTCCTGACACTATGTTTCTGACAGTGCACACACTGAGGCATGAGCTGGGTGTGTGCATGTGTGTGTGTGTGTGTGTGTGTGTGTGTGTGTGTGTGTGTGTGTGGTCAAATGGTGGGGTGGAGAGTGTTGATTGAAGTGAAGGTTGAAGGTGGGATAGGGTCGTGGCTAGAAGGGATACAGCTACGGCCTGTGTAGAAGGACAGGTAAAGGACTGTGTAAAGGCTAGTTCCCATAAACACAGAGGTAATTTAGGGTTAAGGTTAGGTTTAGGGTTAAGTTAAGGTTAGGCTTTAGGTTAGGTTTAGGGTTACAGCAGGTTTAGGGTTAATGTTAGGCTTAGGTTGGGTTAGGGTTGGGTTAGGCTTAGGTATAGGGTTGGGTTAGGGTTAGGCTTAGAGTTGGGTTTAGGGGTTTCCATCTTACTCCAGCTGTGGGATAGGGATCACCAGTCAAATAATGCTAATAAGCTAACCCTTAGCAATGGGGTGAGGTGCAAGTCTAATTGAATGCATGAAAATGTATTTTTGTGTGTTGGCTGTAAGCCGACACACCAAGGAGAGGGAATCCTTTTTGTCCATGCTTCTTGCGTCTTGCGTCGTGTTGTTGACCTGCAATTCCATTGCTGCTACCACAAGAGGCAGTAGTCCCAGAACATCAAAACCAAAAGACTCCACTGACCCCTACATGCGTAGTTTCTCTCCCTATCTGCGTGTGTGTACGGGGTGTGCAGGGGGGGGGGGGGGTTGGGGGGCATTGGGAGTAATAACAATGTCGGAGAAGACCCTGTGCAAGACCCCACGGTGCGTTACTGCATTATAGACAGACAGTCTTCATTACAATAGGAGTAGGACACTTCAAATCCTATAGTAATTAATTTTTGTATAGGATGTGATGCACCAGTCGCTCTATGCCTATGTGGTTTATTTTCAGTGATTAGACTGACTGTTGACTGGCACAGCTTTAGGTGGTGAAGCGCACCTAGTATAGCGTTCGTCCGGTCATCACTCCCTCCCTCCCTCCCCTCCGTTACTGCGGACAATTGTGGCCTGCATTTCTCTGTTGGCACCACAAGAGGCAGTAGTCCCAGCACACCAAAATCAAGAAGGACACCAAAATCAACCCGCCGATCTACACTGCACAAGTAGAGTAGTGGTGAGAGCATTGGACTCCCACCCTGGAGACTGGGGTTGAAGACCCGGTGGGGATGACTTTATGGGACTATACCCCAAACCTCCACATGTTCATCCTTTCACTCCAACCTTTACCCCTTGCCTTATAGATCAGATCCTGTCCCAACCCCAACCCATATTCTAACCTCAACCCACACTAGGGACTGGAAGAAGGACACCAAAACCCACCCGCCGATCTCCACTGCACAAGTAGAGTAGTGGTGAGAGCATTGGACTCCCACCCAGGAGACCGGGGTTCCCGGTGGGGATGACTTTATGTTATCATCAGTGTAACTGCTTTAGCCACTGACCGCTACCATTAATGTTATGGAAGCTGCTGCTAGTTGTTGTGAGCCCATGAGCTAACTGGCTATCCCGCTCTTATTGTGCTGGATTAGCATTGGAAGCATTGGAACTGATGTGTCCAGGTGACAAGACCTATCTTTATTTATCAAACATTACCATCCTACCAGTCCCGCACAGAAACAAGCCAGCCAACACACATAAGCCAGGCTTGACCTGGCCTGGTTTGACATTACATGCATTTCTATGATGGTGGTACTGTACACTGCTTTGTCTAAGTAGCGTTGCTAACAGTGGGACCATAGCACAATGCCTAAAGGACCATACTGCTCTAAATATGATTTGATCTAAAACTAGTCACCCAACGTATATTACATTACTGCAATCAATTTTTCTGAAGCAAAGCTGACATTAAAAGATATTTGCATTTGCTGGTTTTACTTACATTTCAAAAGTTGAGCATGATGGCTTCAAAACATATTTTTAAATTGTTCCCTCTTTGCGCTGACAAACTCGCCCCAGTTTCAAATAATTTTCAGTAGTTTTTATTTTATATTATTTTAGCTTGAATCCGTTGAACTGCGCTATATTCTCTAATCCACCTATGCTAGATTCTCTACCCAGCGCTCCTAGCAACGGCTGCCATATAAACAGGAAGAAGACAGGCCGTTGGCGTAGGCTGTGCAAAGAGGTTTAAAACAAAAATAATAACTACTGAAAATAATTTGAAACTAACCAGGACGAGTTTCAGCGCAATGAGGGACGATAGCACTGCAATTTTGAATCCTGGAGGGGGGCTGCGTTAACGCTCCCATTCCACCAGCTCCTATGTACAGTAACGTTGATACAGTAATATGGAATTCTCATACAATGCCGAGACATTGCTAAGCAATATTTTCAGGGTGACACTTCACTGAATTCATAGTGATGATTTGAGGTCGTTTTATATAATAAAATATGCACACAAAAAGCTGAAAATATGAAGGTAGATATGTAATTGTAGGAGAGTAGGTTACTTTTCCGTTGCGGTTTAAAATGTCACTAGCACAAGCCCAGACATCAGTCTTGTCACAGTGTTTGGGCGTTAAGACCGCCCCTCCCGAGTGCGGCGTTAAAAGCACCCTATACGCTAAAACTCGAAAATGCAAACATCTTTTAATGTGAGTTTTACTTCAGAAAATGGATTGTGGTAATGTGATATACGTTGGGTGACTAGTTTCAGGAGATCAAATCATATTTAGACCGGGATAGTCCTTTAAGCTATAGCTAGCTAGGTAGCTTAGCTTCCACCAACAGTACAACATTCGACTTCGATTAGAAAACATATCTGGTGTCGAAACATAGTGTAACATACATAGTGTAATAACTACTGTACAACATTCGGTTATAATGTAACATTATATCAAACATATTATGTTTGTTAGGTATTTCTTTATTGCTACAGTAAGCTAGAATGTTACTAGCAGGCTCTCAGTAGCTTGTTAGCATTGTAAGCTGCACCTTTTACGTTGTCACTCTAAATTCCATTTCACACTTCATATAAAAAAACGACTGGAGAATTTCTTCCTCATTATCCCGTAGGCCTAATCCTGTTTATCCACAATGCCCACCCTCCTCGCTTGCTAATATGAGTTGGAGACTTTCCTGGCTTTTGTCAAACAGTGGACTTGCGACAATGAAGCGTACATTTCTGCAGCAGCCTCTTCAACATAAGTCACTTTGTTGGAATGGCGAAAATTAATGCAACACGCCTGAACCACCCCCCGGAGAGCATGCCTTCACCCTAACTAGAGGTTTCTTAAAGTAGAGATTAATGGCGTGGATATGATTTAACCATGGACTTCTTGAAATTAATATAATCTAAACCCAATTAGTGTCAACATACTGTAGGCTTGTCAGATATCGCTTAGTCTCGCATAGCCAGACCTATCTCTCCACATTTGGTTTACACTGTGCCAGCGCTGGAGAAAGGTCTGACTGGACTCGCTAGTCATTACCATTCAGGATAGGGAGACATTTCTTTAAAGCAATCATAATCGTCTTCTTGAGTGGAGCTCAAGAAGCTAGGTAGTTGTTGTTTCACATAGTCTGGATTGAATCTGATTGGGCCGGGAATCAGATCTGTCACCAATGATTGGGCAGTAATAAACAAATGACAATGCTTATCCCCAAAACCTACATCCGCTGAGTCAGACTAGATATCGCTAAGTTTTAAGTTTAAGGCTTTTGGGACGGTGTGCAAGTTTGAACAATCGCACATTGTGTTCTTTCTATATATATAAACAATGTAAACATGCCTGTTAAATAATGAGATTTCATCATAAAATAATATAATTGTTAATTTCCTGTTGCTTTGGAACGTAAGCTCACAGAACTCCAGTCCACATCCACCTGCCTATCATAACAACACCCCCTCTGTTCTCTCTCTCTTCCTAAGTCTCTCTTTCTCTCGCCTCTCTCTGAGGCCGCCTCTTCTCTCCTCTCTTTGTCCCTTCCTCCTTTGTTACACTGCTCAACAATGGAGCCCAGTGGAGGGTGTGTTTGTGTGTGTGTGTCTGTGTGTGTGTGTGCGTGTGTGACGGTGCTGCTGGCTTCCTCCAGGCTGCTGAGCCACAGTGGACTCCTCGAGCCGCTGTGCGAGTGTGTGAGGAGTCAGCAGGCAGCCTATTTAAGTCAGGGGTGTGACAGCTTGCAGCTATGCGCTAGCCTTACCCCCTGCTGCTAAGCACACTGCCACACACACACACACACTTGCTGGAGAGCTTTATTTTGAGCCCACAATGAAACATTGTGACAAAAACTGGCATTTAGTGGCTCTGTGTAAATGCTTGAGCACACAAGTCCACAAGAGTCCCGATTGTTATGAATATTAAGCCACCGCCCACTAAGCCTCCAAATATTTCAACGGATGTGTGTCATTACATTCCATCTCTCTACTCTCCATTTCCTGCATCTTTCTTGAGTTCATCCACGTACGTTAGTGTGGGATGTCCTCGTGATCGATGCCCGTGTCTTGGCTCAC
>NC_140254.1:8016358-8031459 GCF_949987555.1 Borostomias antarcticus
CTACCTACCCCAACACTACCTACCCCAACACTACCTACCCCCCCACTACCTACACCCCCACTACCTACCCCAACACTACCTACCCCCCCACTACCTACCCCAACACTACCTACCCCCCCACTACCTACACCCCCACTACCTACCCCAACACTACCTACCCCACCACTACCTACCCCCCCACTACCTACACCCCCACTACCTACCCCAACACTACCTACCCCCCCACTACCTACCCCAACACTACCTACCCCCCCACTACCTACCCCCCCACTATCTACCCCAACACTGCCTACCCCCCCACTACCTACCCCAACACTACCTACCCCCCCACTACCTACACCCCCACTACCTACCCCCCCACTATCTACCCCGACACTACCTACACCCCCACTACCTACCCCAACACTATCTACCCCGACACTACCTACACCCCCACTACCTACCCCAACACTACCTACACCCCCACTACCTACCCCCCCACTATCTACCCCGACACTACCTACACCCCCACTATCTACCCCAACACTACCTACACCCCCACTACCTAACCCAACACTACCTGCCCCAACACTACCTACTCCACCACTACCTACCCCCCCCACTACCTACCCCAACACTACCTACCCCAACACTACCTACCCCCCCACTACCTACACCCCCACTACCTAACCCAACACTACCTGCCCCAACACTACCTACTCCACCACTACCTACCCCCCCACTACCTACCCCAACACTACCTACCCCAACACTACCTACCCCAACACTAACTACTCCACCACTACCTACCCCAACACTACCTACCCCACCACTGCTTCCACCTCCACTACATCCATGTAATGCAAAAACAACAATACCAGCAGCTGCCTCCCTCTTCCAGGGCACAGTTCAACTCAACTGAAAACCGCAAGGCGGCCGTTTGCTGAAAGGAAACAGTATCTTTCTCCATCGACTTCCTTCAGCAGGGACAGACAATGAGGGGAAGTGATTAAGAGGGGGGCGACAACGGCATGCTTTCACAACAATCTGATGGGTTTGGTAAGGAGTGGGGGATTCACACAAGGACATGGACATAAACACACACACACACACACACACAAAGACACCGCCACCTTTAAAAAATAAAAATAAAAATAAACCAGGAAAAGTGGGTCTCATTGAAATAAAAAAAATCTCATTTACAAGAGGATCCTGGCCAAGACAGGCAGCAGCACAGTTACAGGGTATCAACCATTAAACAAGCATATTCAACAATTTAAAAAACAACAACACAACAAAACAAAAAAGAAGAAAGGGAATTACACTCAGACGCCTCTCACCCCCCCCCCCCCCCCCCCGGCTGAGCAGGCAGATGATTCTGATACATACTGGTCTTGGCCACGGCAGCTGACATTACTCTCATTCCACACATTTATGAAGAGGCCACTCCAGGAGGGGCAGAGAAAATTCCAGAATCCGAGGAATTCACTCTCAGACTTGAACCTGAGACCATCCGCGTGTCAGAAATAGCGCTCAGACAAAGGTCACAAAAGAATACCAAATCTGGAGCTTCTCTTCCTTGACAAAGCCAAGTACGGAACGAGGCTGGAGAACGGACCGATGCCTCGCTCTGGGCCAGACTAGACAGAGCTGTAGGTCGGGCCTCCGTAGGACATAGAGGAACTACAGAGGGCCTTCCCAGCATGCCTTGCACCCATCACACACTCCCACATTGGTTTTGATCTCTACTCAATATGACAGCATTCCCCCAGCTACAGCCAAATGATGTTGCAATGGGAAGATTTCTGCACATTTCCTGGTGCAGTGCCCACGACTGAAATAACTGTAGCAGCTCCAGTTATCACACACTGTAAAACCAACCAAATATGGCCAACCTGTTTCATGCCTCATCGCGCACACCATGAAATCAAAACTCACCGTTGGTCTGAAAGTAAAGAACCAAACTGAATGGGAGCACAACCACAGGCCAGTCCAGGACACAGCAGCTGACTTAGAGCAGCTGACATTAAGCATCAGTCTCAGAGGACAACAAGGGACTTTTTCTGAAACATTCGTAGAGGAAGCCAGCTGTTATCCCCCTAATGACAGTGAGTATAGGTAAAGAACATTAATAAACACACAAGCTCCATTGTGAGGGTAAAGTCATCCTATTGCAGGCACAAGCCTCTCTCAATCCACAGTCAAGAGATTGTAGAGAGGTGGACTGCACTGCCCCCCCCCCCAAGACCACCTGCTGACTCTCAACGTGGCCCTGGTCTCTCTGTGTCATGGACAGATGACTATGAAGGTCTATAGGAGAGTAGCTGGAGGGCTCTCCACAACCAGAAGTGGAGCCCTCGGAAGAAAGGAGAGGCTGTATGAGTCGACTGGTCTTGACAGGACAGCGGCGAGACACACAGGGGCTTCATTCACAGGCGTCTGATCGTCAGTGTGCCTCAGTGTTCAGCTGGGTTCAATAGGCTGCCAGACACAGGCTCCTGGACTCCATCTCTCTGTCTAGACACAAACAGGCTGACATGATCCTGGTTAGGTCTGTGAATAGACCGTTAGAGGCAGCTGCTCAATATTGTTATGGTTTATATTGGTGATTCACAGATCCCAGATTTAAACTGCAAAAATGTGAACAAAACTATGATGTTTTATGAATACTATTGTGATGCTAGTTACTGAAGCTTATTGATGAGCTTGTGAGAAGTCTTTAAGTCCTTAGGGAATCAATAGATGGTGGTGATGGTGGCGAATGGTGGAAGGGACATTAGATCGACCCGTGAACATTAGTTAGTTACTTAGTTAATTAGTCAGTTAGTTAGTTAGTTAGTTAGTTAGTTAGTTAGTTAACTAGTCAGTTAGTTAGTTAGTTAGTTAGTTAGTTAGTTAGTTAGTTAGTTAGTTAGTTCGTTAGTCAGACCCTATTCACACATACAAAATTCCCCATTACATTCTAGGGAATTTACCTGTTAGGGGTCATGTATGAATGGGATTTCACGGGAAATCTACACAGCCAATTTTCCCTGTCAAGACCTGGTATAATTCCCTGGAATCTGCTGAGAAGGCTGTTGTGAACAGAAGCCGTTACGTTACCGGGTTGGTAAGAAAGACACAAAACACTAGGGATTCCAAAATGCTGTCTTCAAACAAAGAAAATTTTGGTCAACTGACATCGCCTAGAACATTTTTTTTCCCCTCTAAGGCCTATTTCCAAAATAGGCAGATTATTCAGTAACTAACTTTATTATTCTGCATAAGTTATTCGTTATGGTAGTTTATTAGGGTATTTAGTATTTTTATGTAGGCCAATGGGCCCAGTAGCCCAGTCCCACTCCGATCTATAGTTTATACCCTGGAAATGAAGCCATCCATCCAAATAATACATTGCCATTGCGTGCACTGCTATTAGGTAAATAATTTAATTTGATAATAATCATCTTTATTGTGGGCCTAGTAGGTAATAGTCCAAATTTTAAAAAACACATTTATGTACCCGATCATGGCAAATGCGCTCTGCATTTCTCTGCATTGCAAAATGTAGCCTATGAATGTCTTGATCTTATAAAAAGCAACAAAAACAACATACGATTAAAAAAGATTAAAACAACAATATATATTTTCAACTTGTAAGAATATTACTAGCCTAGGGATTTATTTTTTCTTCGACTGACTTGGTTCATCTGGGCTTCTGTTGTGTCAGCTGTTAAAATAAATGATGCATTCTGCAATAAAAATGATGTCTTAATATAAACCTTATAATTTTCAAAACACTTGCAGTCTATTTTATTAGTGCATCTATGTATCTGTATCTATATCTCTATATATCTTTTTTTCCCAACAATATTGTGTCATTTGGCTCATGTATGAATGTTGAAAATCACTATCGGCCTGGGTAGCATATCACAGTAATATACAGGGAACTATGTGTGTAAAGGGCTTTAGTCAGTTAGTCTGTCACACATGTACCGGGTGGCACTTGCCACCATTCATTTTTCCCAATTACATTTTGCTTTGTACATAAAACCTGCTAGCTCTGATACCCCTTTTAGCACAGTCAGAAATTGGCCTATGAGTCGGCCCTAATTACCTCATTAAAAAATCACTCCCTGTCACCGTCTGCTCAGGTTAGGTGCATTGTGGGTACAAGTATCATTATTTATAGTCATTAAATCAACAGATTCAGTGTAGTAATATCTATGTTTGTAATTAATTAGAATGAAAAATACGTCTATAGAAAACCTCGTCCACAAACGTTAGCTAGTTGGGAGATTGGTCTTGACCAGTTCCCTATGTTAGCTACCAACTCCCAACTAGCTAACGTTCGTGGATTGAGGTTCAATTTCTATTATTCCATTCACATTAATTAGCCTACAAATGTCAATATTATGTTTACTAATATCAGTGACAAGTTGGCTAGTGATCTAGCAACAAAAATGGTAAAAAAACTGTTATTAGACAATAAGACTTTTTTCCCAGACACACTTTGGCAGCCAAACACATTTTGGCATGACAGCTTTTCTACTTTTCACAGTTTAGAGCTCAAGAAATGCACATGAAATGAATAACACTTAAAACAAATGCTGTCAACATTAATGTGTTAATGCTTGCAATTAAAATGGAAACTTTATTCTTAAACAATTCTTAAAACAATTACGGAAATTAATCATATTGCCAAATTTGAATCCAACTTGTGAGCAGCTAAAGATTCCCCAGGCAGAGCTGGTTGATGCTGCTAGGGAAAGGGATGTTTGGGGTCCACTATTGTAACTGCTGTCTCCGCAACCCGACCCCGGATAAGCGGACGACGATGGATGGATGGATGGATGAATCCAACTTCCTCCCATAATTCCAAACGCAAATGTTTACCCCGCTGAATTACTGAAAGGCATGTGAAATGTGCAGATAACCTATCTATTCAGTTATTCTGCCAGGTAAACACTTGGAATTACGGGAGGAAGTTGGGTCTTTCAGTAGCAAATTTGTCCAGGTAAACACTGTAGTAAACACTCAGGTAAACACTCTAGTAAACACTCGCTGAGATAACATGATGACTGAGGAGATATCCCTGGTGAGCTGAAATTTCACTTCAAAAAGCTTCCAGATGGAAGTTTGGATGAAACCGAAGTTGTGTATACATATTGAAGTGATGTAGGCTACTTTTGTCTTTCCACCGAAGCAAGTTGAGTAAAAGAAAAGCTTCCAGATGGAAGTTTAGATAATACCGAAGTTGTGTGGACATATTTCAGTGATGGAACTGTCTTTCCACCAAAGCAAGTTGAGTAAAAAACAGGCCAGGTCCAGCCTGGCTTATAGCTGATGGGTGAACATACAGCTGTTCTTTTGATCGTTCTAACCACTTTGTCATGCATTTCTTTATTCTAACATCACACATATGGCTAATTGTTTCACCCCCCAAAAAATACAAGTAAATACTAGTATTTACTAGACTAATTAATCAAAATTAATCCCAGACTATTATTGTGATTAACTTGATAAATGTTTTAATTGATTGACAGCACTACTTATAACATTTATATAACAAGTTTCCACTCCTTCATTACCACAAAGTAGCATACGTCATGGGTGGGGGACATGTTTACTGTTTACATACTGTATGGCTTGTTCATGAAGTGGTATGTGCTCTGCAGTGAGGTAACTGGTCTTCATGGCGAGACATCGGCATGTTTGGCGATAAGGGCAGGAATCCTTAACAAGAAAAGGAATGTACTAACGAGATACAAAGTATCCCTGCACATTGATTCGCTTTCCAGCAAGCACCTTTTGCAGAATACTGCGGGAAACTGTTCAGCCACACGGTCCCCAAAAATCAATAAGCTCACCTCCCCCCGGCCCTTCAGTCCAGGGCCTGTACTGTTCCATACATCGACCGGCGAGAGAGAGAGAGAGAGAGAGAGAGAGAGAGAGAGAGATTTGGCTCAAAATAAAATGAGAGGTTGTCACCACATATAAAGACATATTCATGTGCGCAGCATATATCCCCCCATCAGAATCCCCTTATTATCATGAAAATAGTTTCTCCATTCTCCAAGATGAGATCAATCCCTTCCAGGCCCAGGGAAGTGTACTGATCTGTGGGGACCTTAATGCCAGGACAGGTACAGAACCAGATTCTATTAACCCACAGAGATACAAACATACCTGGCCAAACCATCATTCCCCTCCCTTCACATCACCACAGAAACAACTCTGACTAAACTGTTAACAAAAGCAGCATCAAATACTGCAGGTATGTCGAACACTGGGTCTGTACATCGTCAACGGTCGGCTTCGAGGGGACTTCTTTGGTCACTACACACACAGCTCTCCTCCTGGCAATAGCACAGTGGATTATAGCATTACAGACCTAGACCCCTTCTGTCTGAGAGCATTCACAGTCAGTCCCTTAACACCCCTATCTGATCACAGTCAAATTACACTCTACCTTAGAAAGACAGTAACAGACCCTCACGCAGTAGAACCCAATAAATTGAACTATACAAAACAACCATATAGATGGACAAACAATAGCAGAGACGACTACCAGAAAGCAATTGGGCATCAAACAACTTAATCTCAATTAGACCATTTTCTTACCAGCTCATATCACCACAGTAATGATGGGCTGAATCAGGCTGTATGAGACATTAACAACATATTTGACAATGTGGCAGGTTTATCCAATCTGTTATAATCTCACCATCACAGATCAAAAACATCAACCAATGAAAAGTGGTTTGATCCAGACTGCAGACATCTAAGAAAAACACTCAGAGGTTTATCAAATCAAAAACACAGACGACCTGACAGTCATGAACTGCGCCTCACACTTCCCCCACATTGGGAAACACTAAAATGATACAGAAGAACACTCTGAACTAAAAGGGAGCAACATGCACAGAACCAGCTTGATATAATTGAAGAGTCCGTTGACTCAAACCACTTCTGGAAGAAATTGCACTCTTTCAGCAAACCACACAAAGAAGAATTGGCTATCCAAAATAGTGAAATATGGAAAACACACTTTGAAAACGTATATATTATACCATCACACCGAATTTGGCCCAAAATCACGTTGTCAACAAACTCAGAACTCTAGAATCAGTTGTTAAAGAAAATCAGAAGCCTATAGACTTTCAAATCTCTGAAGAAGAGCTACAGGCTAAAATCCAAGCCCTACAACCAAGGAAGGCCAGAAGTCCTGATGGTATTGAAGCTGAAATTAAAAAAAATAAAAATAAAAACTGCCATATTAAAATTAGTTAACCTGGTTCTGAGCATTGGACATTTCCATGGCATCTGGAGCAAATTAATTAGCAAGAGCATTCTCAGAGTCCACAGAAACACCCCCAACAATGGATGGCGAGCTGAGCTAGGTCAATTCCCCCTTTTAATTAGGATACAAAAAAGAGCAATCAAATTCTACAAGCACCTAAAAAAAAGCCTTTCCAGATGAACTAGAATCTTACTTTATGGCGAATTATATGTCAGAACGCCAACTTACACCTAGGTGAGCTTCTTGTCTTTGAAATCGAGTTTAACTAACCCTTATGTTTTTGAATGATTTTTCAAGATGCCCACCCACATCCATTGTATGACCAAAACGGTGGAAGAGCAATTATAAACTTTCTCGAAAATGCTAGCTTTGTCAACGTTTTGATCTGAACCATTGTATATGATCATAAGTAACCTTAAAACAGGGCTAAACATGCATTTTCCCTTTACTACTCCTTTAACTATTGGACATCTACCGCAAAAACTCAAAACAAACAATGCTATTTGTCTCTAAACAGACAGTCCACGGTGGCAAACTATCTGAGTGTCATGACTGATGAGAAATGAGAAAGACATTAACTATGTACAGACTCATTGATCACAGCCTGGCCATAGAGACTGGCCCACACAGGCAGACCTGGCTGCCTAGAGAAGACAGGCTGTCAGCTCTGTCCACAGAGAGCTGGAAACAGAGCAACATTTCCGGCTACAATGTAGAACTTATGAAGATATTAGAACAAAGTTATTTACAAAAATTAAATGTAAGCTGAACAATTTTGATACACTCTCTGACCAAAATAAAATGCAACATATACTTGGAGAACACAGTATCACCTCCATAGAAGCAGCCAGATATGTGAGTGATGTCACACCTAAGAGAAAACCAGCACAACAACACATAACAATCTCCTCACAGCTCACACTCTGCCCTTTCATTCACTCCTCTACTTCATGTGGATCTATTTTGTTTGCTTGTTTATGTATTTATTTATTTTACATGCCATTTGATACATTTGATTTTGTATTATTTTTGTTAACTGTCTCTTTATTGACGTATTTTATGGCCGATGTATCTGTTAGTTTACTTAATTGTTTTCTCATGTCATTTTTGAATTGCATTTTTCTTGACACCTTGGCAATATTGCCCACCTGACATTCATGCCAATAAAGCATATTGAATTGAATTGAGAGAGAGAGAGAGAGAGAGAGAGAGGAGAGCAGAAAATGAGTCAAGAGGGGCAGAGAAATAGGGGAGAGAGAGACAGGGAGAGGGAGAGAGAGTTAGCAAAGAAGGAGATGGAGAGAGGGAGGAAGAGATACACAGCAGGGGAGAGAGAGAGAACCCAGGAGTTATTGGTATGGGAATTAACCAGGCTACCCTCCCCTCCTTGGAGCACCGACGGAGATACACCCTCCCTGGAGATACCCCCTCCCCTCCCTGGAGCACCGACGGAGATACCCCCTCCCTGGAGCACCGACGGAGATACATCCTCCCTGGAGATACCCCCGCCCCTCCCTGGAGCACCGACGGAGATACCCCCTCCCCTCCCTGGAGCACTCACAGAGATACCCCCTCCCTGGAGATACCCCCTCCCTGGAGATACACCCTCCCTAGAGATACACCCTCCCTGGAGATACCCCCTCCCTGGAGATACACCCTCCCTGGAGATACACCCTCCCTGGAGCACTCACAGAGATACACCGCAGCTCGGCCCCCTGCATAACGTGTGGCGCGGGAGGTCGGATCTGGCATGATAACAACCCCCCCCACACACACACCCATGCCCCAAGGCTGTATTTAGACATGTGGCCATGACGAAGGCGGCCACACTCAAGGTCCAACGGCCGAGGTTAGTCATAACAAGCAAACCTGGAAATGCTTTCATGCAAGTGGAGCTCGGTGGGCAGACCGTGGTGTGGGGGTGAATACTGCTACAGACCGCGGTGTGGGGGTGAATACTGCTACAGACCGCGGTGTGGGGGTGAATACTGCTACAGACCGCGGTGTGGGGGTGAATACTGCTACAGACCGCGGTGTGGGAGTGAATACTGCTACAGACCGCGGTGTGGGGGTGAATACTGCTACAGACCGCGGTGTGGGGGTGAATACTGCTACAGACCGCGGTGTGGGGGTGAATACTGCTACAGACCGCGGTGTGGGAGTGAATACTGCTACAGACCGCGGTGTGGGGGTGAATACTGCTGCACCATCAGCGCTGGGCTCAACCGGGGAGCCTTCTGGGAGCAGCACAGAGAGAATTACAAGTGTATTTCGAGGTGTGGGACCTCAAAGTCTTTTGAAGGGCATACTGTACGCCTATGACTGTTGGAGCTGTGCTTTTTCCCCCCCTAGCTTTTGGGTAAGATGGACCCTGGATCATCGCTGCACTTTTAAATCAGATCATAGAGAAGCACTCATTGCTACGACCTCTAAACACCCTCAAGTATTGACCCGCTAGTAGGAGAGCAGAGAGAGAGAGGGACAGAGAGAGAAAGGAAGGAGAGAGAGAGAGAGAGAGAGAGAGAGAGGAAGGAGAGAGAGACAGAGACGTGGTGGCCTGAAAGCAAATGAGCTCTGCAGAATTGTGGTCTGAGACACTCTTATTGAGTTTTGTGTCAAGCCCTTTAAGAACAGAGATCCTGTAAGACAAACAAAGGATTAGATTGGAACCATGGCCTTAAGACATATGTCTCCTCCTCCTCCTCCTCCTCTCTCCTTCTTTCTGTCTTTCCTGTCTTTTCTTCCTACTTGTGTGTGTGTGTGTGTGTGTGGGGGGGGGGGGGGGGGCAGTGTAACCAGGGAGTGAGAAGCAGGAAGCAGTCAGTGAGCAGCCAGGCCTGGGGAGGGAGGGGGAGGGAGGGAGAACTGAGGTGAGAAATATGACAGATGGAGCAGATCTGAGGGTGGGGTCAGAGGGGAATAGGACTGGTCGTGTGCTCTGTGCTGCTAGCTTTCTGGTGTGGAGCGTCGTCTTCCTATCCCTCAACCCCTCTTCCTCTCCCTCAACCCCTCTTCCTCTCCCTCAACCCCTCTTCCTCTCCCTCCACCCCTCTTCCTATCCCTCCACCCCTCTTCCTCTCCCTCAACCCCTCTTCCTCTCCCTTAACCCCTCTTCCTCTCCTTCCACCCCTCTTCCTATCCCTCAACCCCTCTTCCTCTCCCTCCACCCCTCTTCCTCTCCCTCAAGCCCTCTTCCTCTCCCTCAACCCCTCTTCCTCTAACTCAACCCTTCTTCCTTCTTCCTCTCCCTCAACCCCTCTTCCCTCTTCCTCTCTCTCAACCCCTCTTTCCTCTTCCTCTCCCTCGACCCCTTCTTTCCTCTTCCTCTCCCTCCATCCCTCTCCCTCAACCCCTCTTCCTCTCCCTCAACCCCTCTTCCTCTCCATCAACCCCTCTTCCCTCTTCCTCTCCCTCAACCCCTCTTCCTCTCCCTCAACCCCTCTTCCTCTTCCTCTCCCTCAACCCCTCTTCCTCTTCCTCTCCCTCAACCCCTCTTCCTCTCCATCAACCCCTCTTCCCTCTTCCTCTCCCTCCACCCCTCTTCCTCTCCTTCAACCCCTCTTCCTCTCCCTCCACCCCTCTTCCTCTCCCTCCACCCCTCTTCCTCTCCCTCAACCCCTCTTCCTCTCCCTCAACCCCTCTTCCTCTTCCTCAACCCCTCTTCCTCTCCCTCAACCCCTCTTCCTCTCCCTCAACCCCTCTTCCTCTCCCTCCACCCCTCTCCCTCAACCCCTCTTCCCTCTTCCTCTCCCTCCACCCCTCTTCCTCTCCCTCAACCCCTCTTCCTCTCCCTCAACCCCTCTTCCTCTCCCTCAACCCCTCTTTCTCTCCCTCCACCCCTCTCCCTCAACCCCTCTTCCCTCTTCCTCTCCCTCCACCCCTCTTCCTCTCCCTCAACCCCTCTTCCTCTCCCTCAACCCAGCGTTCCAGTCTGAGCTCCAGCAGCTGCGCCGCTCTGGACCGAGCCGGGGGTGAGGAGGAGGAAGAGGAAGGAAGGAAGAGGAAGGAGACAACAAATACATGAGGGCCTCTTATAAAACTTCTTAAATTAAAAAAAAACAAAAAAACAATCTTGTGTCTGAAGTCCAAACAGTACAATGAGTAGTCATTAGCATGTTTATTCTGCATCACTAAGGGCTTGAAGTGAGAAGCTGGCAGTTTGACCTATTTAACCTAAAAAAACACCATATGAATCCTGCATGAACGCATTAGTAGGCCCACATACGGTGATGGGAACGAGTTGTGGGACTCTAGACTGAGCATGGATTCACTGATTGCCTGATTTGATGGATTGCACACAGGTGGCACTGATTGAAACAAAAGACTGGCCAGATGAAGACATGCAACAAAAGCAAACAAAAGAAACAATAACAGCTACAAACAAACATGAACCAGCAACAGCTACAAATTAAACATATTGTTAAAAAATCGGGTCACACAGCACAATGGAGTATGCATTAGCATTTTTATTCTATATCCCACTGGGCTTGAACTCTTGTTGAGCTACCCATTCACATTACATTACATTACATTACAGTCATTTAGCAGACACTTTTATCCAAAGCGACTAACAATAATTGCATTTAACGTAGGAAAAGCCAATGTACTACTACTTGCCAGAACTCACAAGTGCATCTTCTTTGTGACTAAGAGCATAATCTAGTGCTGAAGGCAAAGTGCAAGAATAGCAATCTAAAATACAGTACAATACAATCCAATAAAATACAATAAGTGCTTAGGAGGGAGGATTGTTGTAGTACTTCTTGAAGAGATGAGTTTTGAGCCTGCGACGAAAGATAGGCAGCGACTCTGCTGTCCTGACATCAGTGGGCAGTTATTCCACCACTGCGGGGCCAGGACAGCGAAGAGCCGTGACTGTGTTGATCGACCGCAGGGGCCTCGGAGTGATCGGGCAACCAGTCTCCCCGAGGTAGCAGAGCGTAGTGGTCGGGAGGGGGTGTAGGGTTTGACCATGGCCTGGAGGTAGGAGGGGGCTGTTCCTTTCATTGCCCTGTAGGCTAGCGCCAGGTTTTAAACTGGATGCGAGCCGCTACAGGGAGCCAGTGTAGGGAACGGAGAAGGGAAGTTGTGTGGGAGAACTTGGGGTGGTATGAAAAAAAAGTATACAAATATTCAGCTTTTAGAACCATAGAACTAATGGTGGCCAGTAAGAGTCTCTAAAACCACAGAGCAAGTGTGTGTATTTGGGGGATGTGCGTCTGACGAGTTGGCGTTCCAGCCAGGTGAGCAGCTAGTTGAGGCTCCCCACACGGAACTGAGGACCTGGAGCTCTAAAGCTGCTGCTCTTCAGTTCACAGACGGATATATATTCTGGATCAAACTGTTAGAACTCGTACACATGCACACACACACACACACACACACAATAGGGAGCAGTGGCAAGGCGCCACTCTGCCCTGTGTCCTGTTGTGTCACTGCACGCCTCTAAATTATTCAGTGTCACTCAAATATTGATATGGAAATCACCGCTGAGTGAACTGGCAGAGACCAGAGAGGGAGAGCTCAGATCCACTCCTCTCTCCACCACCACCCTGCCTCTCTCTCCACCACCACCCTGCCTCCCTCTCCTCCACCCTGCCTCTCTCCACCACCCTGCCTCCCTCTCCTCCACCCTGCCTCTCTCCACCACCCTGCCTCTCTCCACCACCACCCTGCCTCTCTCCACCACCCTGCCTCCCTCTCCACCACCCTGCCTCTCTCCTCCACCCTGCCTCTCTCCACCACCCTGCCCTCTCTCCTCCACCCTGCCTCTCTCCACCACCCTGCCTCTCTCCACCCCCCTGCCTCTCTCCACCACCCTGGCTCTCTCCACCACCCTGCCTCTCTCCACCACCCTGCCTCCCTCTCCACCACCCTGCCTCCCTCTCCACCACCCTGCCTCCCTCTCCACCACCCTGCCTCTCTCCTCCACCATGCCTCTCTCTCCTCCACCACCCTGCCTCTCTCTCCCCCTCTGCTCCGCCAGACCCATGCATTCTGACACCAAACGTATCTTCATGCGACGTCTACTTGAGATGAGCTGCAGCGAGGAGCCTGGGAGAATGGACCTAGCACGGGAGGATCTAGCGTGGGAGGATCTAGCGTGGGAGGACCTAGCATGGGAAGACCTAGCGTGGGAGGACCTAGCGTGGGAGGACCTAGCATGGGAAGACCTAGCATGGGAAGACCTAGCGTGGGAGGACCTAGCGTGGGAAGACCTAGCATGGGAAGACCTAGCGTGGGAGGACCTAGCGTGGGAGGACCTAGAGTGGGAGGACCTAGCGTGGGAGGACCTAGCAGAACCAAGGATAAGAGTCTGAGAATACACCTCCCAGGATCCTCTCTGCTCTCTCTCTATCTGTCCCCTCTCTCTCTCTCCCCTCTCTCTCTCCCTGTCCACACCCCTCTCTCTCTCCCTCTCCCTGTCCACACCTCTCTCTCTCTCCCTCTCCTCTCTCTCTCCCTGTCCACAACCCTCTCTCCTCTCTCTCTCCCTGTCCACACCCATCTCTCTCTCCCTCTCCTCTCTCTCTCTCCCCCTGTCCACACCACTCTCTCTCTCCTTCTCCTCTCTCTCTCCCTGTCCACATCCCTCTCTCTCTCTCCGTCTCCTCTCTCTCTCTCCCTGTTGTTACGACCCAGCTGTAGCTCGTCTCAGTCTAGGGTTGAGGAGCCGTAACACGAAATATAACACACCAAACAAATTGAAGAATGGGGCACCACACAAGGACTGAAATGCAAAATAATATTTATTGCCACATGCAAAGTTGTTTTCGGGCATGGGCAAATAACAGAAGAAAAAGTCGTCAAGGGAATAAGAGAATTACGAGCGGTGCCAAATCAAAGAACTAATAAAGATAAGGTCACCCCCTAACTGGTGATACTAATAATATATACAACCTAAGCTAATAAATACAGTGGTGGCACGCACCCCTAACCTGGTGTATTTAACATAGGTAAGCCTACGGGAGAGATGTAGACCCGAGGTATCTTACCTATTCACTTACCCCTCGGCTTACGTAAATAACAAATAACAAATAACAAAAGATATAACTGACAATTGACAAAACCAAACTAAACACTAACAAGAATAGAATACCCTAAACAATAGCAACTAAACTAGGAGTCGACAAAACAAGATAAACGATCAAACAAAATAATGGGTTGACTCCCAATGGGGAAACAGGGGAGGCTTAAATAAAGGCGGGCTGTCTCCGGATTGGTCAGGAACAGAAGGATGGGCACAGGGATGATTGGATGATTGGCTCAGGGATGATTGACAGCAGACGGCGGGATGGAACCTGAGAGTAGAGTGACAGGAAGAGGGAGAACACAGAAGGAACACAGGGAGGAAGGCTTGTGGACGTAACACCTGTCCACACCCCTCTCTCTCTCTCCCAGTCCCAGCCAGCCACTCTGCTCTCTCCCTGTCCTCTCTGCTCTCTCTCCCTCACTCCTTTCTGCTCTTGCTGTCCCAGCCTCCCCTCTCTCTCTGTCCCTGTCCCTGTCTCCCCCCCCCCTCTCTCTCTCTCTCCCCCCCCTCTCTCTCTCCCTCTCTCTCTCTCCCTCTCTCTCCCTCTCTCTCTCTCTCTCTCCCTCTCTCCCTCTCTCTCTCTCTCTCTCCCTCTCTCTCTCTCTCTCCCCCCCCCTCTCTCTCTCTCTCTCTCTCTCTCTCCCCTGTCCTCTCTGCCCTAGCCCAGCCTGTATACCTGCTCTCTGCCCTAGCCTATACCTGCGGTGGCCAGAGGTGCATTCCTACCAGAAGAGGCCCATTGTGTTTGCCTGCTTAAGTGCAGCACTCTCCCTTTTGTTCCTGCAAGAGATACCTCCTCCCTCCTGC
>NC_140254.1:8031659-8071659 GCF_949987555.1 Borostomias antarcticus
AGGCGGATGACAATGACAGATCCTCAGTAAATGAATGTGGATGTAATTTGGGGCGTATCTCCAGTAATCGGGGCAGATTGGGATCTGCTCTGTGTCCTGCGCTGCTGAGGGGGTCCGTGTGGCCGGATACGCCCAGACGTTGATTAGGGCCAGGAGGAGGCTCAGCTCTGGTTGGCTTCCCTGACCCAGCGTATGAAGCAACTTGTTCTGCTGTGGCATGGTGGTTTTATTGTAATGTGTGTCTGCTTCATAAGAGTAGTTTGGCTGTGATTATGTGCTGGGCTTTTTGTTTTGTTGTACAGTAGCCTGAGGGGCAACTCCGAAGGTGACACCCCATCCCCAAACTGAGGACCGGCATGGGCCCAAGAGAGGGACACAGAGGCATGGGTCCAAGAGAGGGACACAGAGGCATGGGTCCAAGAGAGGGACACAGAGGGATGGGTCCAAGAGAGGGACACAGAGGCATGGGTCCAAGAGAGGGACACAGAGGCATGGGTCCAAGAGAGGGACACAGAGGGATGGGTCCAAGAGAGGGACACAGAGGGATGGGCCCAAGAGAGGGACACAGAGGCATGGGTCCAAGAGAGGGACACAGAGGCATGGGTCCAAGAGAGGGACACAGAGGGATGGGTCCAAGAGAGGGACACAGAGGGATGGGTCCAAGAGAGGGACACAGAGGGATGGGCCCAAGAGAGGGACACAGAGGGATGGGCCCAAGAGAGGGACACAGAGGGATGGGCCCAAGAGAGGGACACAGAGGCATGGGTCCAAGGGAGGGACACAGAAGGATGTGTGAATAGACACTCCACACTTCATCCAGGGGTGAAGCTCTGACTGCTGATGAATAATGCACAAAGACTGGTAGTCATGCTGTGTGTGTGTGTGTGTGCGTGTGTGTGTGTGTGTGTGTGTGCGCGTGCGTGCATGCGCACGTCTGTGTGTGTGTGTGTGTGTATGTGTGTGTGTGTGTGTGTGTGCGCGTGCGTGCATGCGCACGTCTGTGTGTGTGTGTTCTCTCTCGTTCAGCCAAGACTGGTATTGTCTCTGATTCCTGTGCATCCAGCTTTTTTGTTACCGGGCTGCAGTGTCCCACATTCCTCTCTGCAGCCCCAGTTCAGAGCACAAAGGCTGGAGGCCTCCGTTGTCTGGTTGAGCTGGTAACCAAAGCCTACTGCCTACTTACACAAGACCTCGCTTACACAAGACCTCGCTCACCGTGTCGTTCGGGGTGTCATCGTTTCCCCTCGGTGGACTCCTTACACTGAAGCTCCAGAGTTTTGTCAACTCTGGCGACGTCCCGCCCGTGTTCATGCTCTGTGAAAACTGATTATTCATCAAGCTGCCGCACCGTTAATTGGGCTGGCAGCTACTAAATGATTCATGACCCTGGTCTTAATGTCAACACCCTCACACACACACACACACCACCCACTTCTGACTGTCACTCTGTCACCGACCACGGTCTGTTGGCGTGCAGGTCTCTCTGTCTGCTGTCTGTCTGTCTGTCTGTCTGTGTCGGTCCAACTCGCCTTCTTTTCTCACCCTCTTTCCCTCTCTCTCTTTCTCTCTCTCTCTTTCTATAATTGTGTAAAAATGCAGAAAGGAAATTACCCACCAAATAAGTGTGCTCTTGACTTTTTTTTATTTTTTTATTTTTAGATGTATACACATCTAAATATACACACAGTGCATAACAGGATATACACCAATGTATATGAAGGATTCACAAGCAGGCTGGAGGCTGCCTTTCTGTGTCTCTAGGTCCTGGCTAGTGTAGTATTGTAGGCTAGACTGAAAAGGTAAGTCTTAAGATTTCGCTTAACAATGTCCACTGTTTCGGCCCTTCTTAGGTACTCTGGCGAGGTATTCCAGAGGTTGGGGGCATAGAAACTGAAAGCTGCCTCTCCGTGTCTCTTGGTCCTGGCTTTTGGAACTGTTAGGAGTTCAGTACCTGAGGACCTGAGTGGTCTGTTGGGCATGTACCTAACAAGCATGTCTGAAATGTATTCTGGTGAGTGACTGTGGAGAGATGTATAGACTACTAATAGTATTTTAAAGTCTATTCTAGAGTTGACCAGTGTAGTGATTTTAAGGCTGGTGTGATGTGTGCCCTTCTTCTAGTCTTAGTGAGGACTCATGCTGCAGCATTCTGTATCATTTGTAGCTTAGAGATTGCTTTCTTTGGTAGGCCTGATAGTAGAGCATTGCAGTAGTCCAGCCTGCTTGTGATGAAAGCATGCATTAGTAGAGAACAGAGTCTCTCCTTGGTAGAAGAGAACAGAGTCTCTCCCCAGTAGAGGAGAACAGAGTCTCTCCCCGGTAGAGGAGAACAGAGTCTCTCCCCGGTAGAGGAGAACAGAGTCTCTCCTCTCTCCCCGGTAGAGGAGAACAGAGTCTCTCCCCGGTAGAGGAGAACAGAGTCTCTCCTCGGCAGAGGAGAACAGAGTCTCTCCCCTGTAGAGGAGAGTCGTCCTTTGAACACAACCTTCAGAAGGAGCTCAGACTCCAGACTGTCCCACCACCGTGTCTGCACCCCGTATGTCTGATGTCATCCGCGTCAAACAAGCCAATCAACCTTCAGACATTCCCAGTCCGGGCAGTTCATGACCTTTCCCTGGGGATTGCCATGGCGACAGCGTGCCAGAGACACTGGGCAGCGCCAGGGCTCAGAGTGACTCAGCTCCGGGCTTCAGCTCCGGGCTTCAGCTGCCCTTTGGACCGCAGCGCGACAGACCTCCCCCTCCGACCAGACATGTTTGTTTACAAACCCACAATGCCTTGGGAGGAGGGAGGACAGTGGCAGGGGGGCGCGGCCAAATGGTGGAGAAGAGAAAGTCTGTTTACTTTGAAAATGTTTTCCCTATCAGTCATTCTATGATTGGAACTGTAAAACGGTTGTGATTAAATTATGTAACACTTTCTATTCTCAGAGGAGACAATGTTTTCCACTTCCAGAACAAGGAACTGGAAGTTCCAATCAAAGACGTATACATAAAATTTCACCTTGGAAATTCTAAAACTTCTCTCTAATTTCTCTCCCTCTGTCTCTCTCAGCTCTCTCCCTCTGTCTCTCTCAGCTCTCTCCCTGTCTCTCTCAGCTCTCTCCCTGTCTCTCTCAGCTCTCTCCCTGTCTCTCTCAGCTCTCTCCCTGTCTCTCTCAGCTCTCTCCCTGTCTCTCTCAGCTCTCTCCCTGTCTCTCTCACCTCTCTCCCTGTCTCTCTCAGCTCTCTCCCTGTCTCTCTCAGCTCCCTCCCTTTGTCTCTCTCACCTCTCTCCCTCTGTCTCTCTCTCAGCTCTCTCCCTGTCTCTCTCACCTCTCTCCCTGTCTCTCTCAGCTCTCTCCCTGTCACTCTCAGCTCCCTCCCTCTGTCTCTCTCACCTCTCTCCCTCTGTCTCTCTCTCAGCTCTTTCCCTCTCTCTCTCACCTCTCTCCCTGTCTCTCTTTCCCTATCCCTCTCTCACCTCCCTCACACTCTCTCTCCCTACCTCTCCCTGTCTCTCTTTCCCTCTCTCTCCCCCTGTCTTTTCCTCTCTCTTTGCCCCTCTGTCTTTCTTTATTTTCCCTCTCTCTCTCCCTCTCTCTCCCTGTCTCTCTCACCTCTCTCCCTCTGTCTCTTTCCCTATCCCTCGCTCACCTCCCTCACTCTCTCTCTCCCTACCTCTCTCTGTCTCTTTCCCTCTCTCTCCCCCTGTCTTTTCCTCTCTCTTTCCCCCTCTGTCTTTCTCTATTTTCCCTCTCTCTCTCCCTCTCTCTCTCTCTCTCTCTCCCTCCCTATGTCTCTCTCTCTCCATTCAGCCAAACAGTGCAGCAAGGGGGGAGGGTTTGCATTGTCTACATCAAAACACCATAAAACCTCAGAATCACATTGCTGCAGAAATAACATTGACACAGGTTCATGTTTACAATGTCATTGCCGGCAGCCTGAGAAGACCTCTGCAAAATACAGTCAACTTCCCGTTTTATTGGGCGAGCCTGGCCCCAAAGGAAGTGGGTGTATTAATAGATCTGTTCTTCAGCAACCACCACCATAACAACAACAGCAGCAGCAGCAACAACAACAATAACACCATAAAAGTCCCTCCTAGAGGATTTTACTAACTTGTCCGTTATTTGTGGAACAAACCTAAAATAGGTGTGACCCTGCAGGACTGTTAGTAGTAACAGGATACCACTGGTAGATACCCCTGGAATTATCCTGGTATCCATCTGAGATGTTCTAGGTACCCTGGTAGTATCCTGGTATCCATCTGAGATGTTCTAGGTAACGGGGTTGTTCTCTGGTAGTATCCTGGTATCTATCTGAGATGTTCTAGGTACCCTGGTAGTATCCTGGGGCCTCATTTATCAAAGAGCGTGTAAATTCAGGTGTAAAAGAGGGCGTACGACGAAAACGCGGAAAATGCACAATGTAGCGTACGACGAGAATATTTACACGCTTTTCGGATCTATCAAAAATGTCGTATGCCCTTTTCTGCACGGTAAATCCGAGACGGGCGGGGAAGGGAGCGTACGCGCACGCGCCCCGTGTTCCGCCCCCTCCACGCCCTAATCCAACCATATATGGTCACAACCATGAGTGGACAAACGTGGTTTCCCGGAAGGAACCGGCTTAAAAAGGTAGCGTGGAGCACCCAGGCGGGACAATGAAACATGGAACGAAGAGCAAAGAAGAGGAACTTTTCGGAGGTGCATGTGCTAGTTGGTGAGGTCCACGTGAGGAAGGCAATCCTCTTCGGAAGGTATAAATCGCCTACGTTTGTCTGTTTGCTCCTACAGCTTAGTAGCCTACTTTAGCTACGTGTTGTGCATCTAGGATTGGGCATACACGGACATACTGTAACATGTGGCTGCGAGTGAAGCAAACATTCTGTGGTAGGCTATGATTAAATTAGGACCAAAAACAGGGATCAATAACGCAGATGACCACTTCATAATGTTAGAACACATTAAACATTTTCCCCTCTGGGAAATTAAGACTCATCTAAATCACCCGGTAAATCACAGCATTTATTTGACTGCCAACAGAAAAACATATCAAATGAATATGGCTGCACAATGAAATGTTTAATGCATAATCAAGTTCACAGACAAACTCAAAGAAAATGATTGAAATTGTTTCTCCAGACTCTGACGTGGGGTGGGACTCAGAGGAGGGGGAGTCTGCAGTGGTCCTGGACCTGACGGTCGTGCCCCCGCGAGTTGCAGCCTCCACCTCCAGCGCGCCGACTTCCACCTTCTTATCAGCTTTGAATATATATCTTGGCAAACATAACACGGGATGATGTACAAGGAGGGGACAGATACCTAGTGAAAGTACTATTGGTTGCTAGTAAAAAGACAATAACGAGGGCTTGGTATAAGGTGGAACCCCCAACCAAGGTGCAGTGGCTGGGTGTTGTGGAGGAGATGTATGTTAGGGAGAGGTTCACGCATGCATTGAGGATGCATGAAGGAAAGTTTGAAGGGAGATGGGAAAAATGGATGGATTATAGAAGGAAGTGTGATGATACCACTAATATTAAAATTGTCATATTTGAGTAAGAAAAAAAAGCTGCATGGATGGAAGTACCCATAAGCTGTTATTGTAAGTTTTTATGTTTTATTGTATTGTCGTTGTATGGATGGAAAATGCTAATAAAGATTAAAGTAAATAAGACAAAGAATATGTATCTTGGCTATGCACACACCAATAAGCCAGCCGTCACGCGCAGCGCCTGCCTCCAGTCTAGCCCTACCCTGCTGTGCGCCAGGATGAATGAGTCATGCGTGGAGCCAGGCCACCGTGCCACTACACTTGTGATGAGCATGTCACATATGATTTGGGTATTTCTAGTGTGCACATTTTAGCGATTCACATAGACGTATTCATTCACTGATGGTGCCCTTATGTGGGTGCAGTCGCCATCGCCGTCACCTCTTTGGAGTTCTATCTCGGGCCAGTATAGGCCGAGTAGCGCCGGATTCATTTAGGCTCGCATTACGCACAGGAGGACTGTCATTTATATGCTTACCAAAGAGCAAACAGGTCCACATGATCACATATTAATGACAATCTAATTGGTCAATTATTGCCGTTTGATGGAGTGCCTGCATTAGGTGTGTGACATATAGCGCGGAAAGGTTTGGGACAGCGCATAGGTTCCGTTTGGGGAACAAATCCATATCGGACCATGAATGAGCCGGTTAGAGGACACGTCTAATCTAGCATTGCGATATATATTGGTGCTGAATTGGGCTATTAGCCTACATGATTGTGCGTTCATGAACTGTCGCTCTTATTCTCTCCGTCAAACATAGTAATTCACCGACGCACCACCTGCGTCGCCAGTTCCCCCTGTGTTCAAGAAGGGCGTAGAACACCGTGTAAATCGGTACGCCAACTGGAGAGGTGTCCTACAAAAGCGCGGAGAAAGGCGACTAAATTTTCGCCCTTACGGCTTGATAAATCGCAATGTGGGGGGGGCAAATGGCGTACGCCTGAACTCGCGAAAAAGACCGTGTAAAAGAAGGCGTACCTCAATGATAAATGAGGCCCCTGGTATCTATCTGAGATGTTCTAGGTTCCCTGGTAGTATCCTGGTATCCATCGGAGATGTTCTAGGTAACGGGGTTGTTCTCTGGTAGTATCCTGGTATCTATCTGAGATGTTCTAGGTACCCTGGTAGTATCCTGGTATCTATTTGAGATGTTCTAGGTAACGGGGATGTTTTGAATGTGCAGTGGTTCCCCTCGGTTTATTTGTTGGTCTTGAGAACCGCAGGAGTCCAAAACTGTACTTTCTACAGTCAGAACCATGGCAAATCAAATTTCCTTTGCCCGTTCCAATCTGGACGAGAACTTCCTCTGTCACATCTTGAGAATGTCTCCTGCATTTTTCACAGATAAATCATGTCCGAATAATGGGTTTGACGAGGTATAAACTGATATGACCGTTGAATTAAACATATATTGAGTATCTGTACTGTTTTGTACTACAGAGTAATTAACTGGATTAATGAACCACTGGATCTGAAGGGGGGACCACCTGGGCCAACAGGACCACGAGAGCCCCCCAGGTCTAATCTGGTGGACATAGAGAATCTGAAGAATGCCACAGCCTAGGCAGTTCTCACTCCAGCCCCTGCTGCTGCCAATGCCATAACAAACTCAGAGAAATGTTCGGATTGACTGAGAGAGAGAGAGGGGGGGGAGAAGAAGAGATGGAGAAAGAGAACGAAAGAGTGGGGGAGAGAGTTAGAGAGCGAGAATGAGAGAGATAGAGGGAGAACAAGAGAGAGGGAGGGAGTGATAGAGAGAAGGAGAGAGAAGGAGAGTGATAGAGAGGGAGAACGAGAGATAGATTGAGGGAGAGAGAATGAGAGAGGGAGAGAGAGAGAGAGAAGGAGAGAGGGAGAGTGAGAGGAGGGGGAGAGAGAGAGCATCTCAGGTTGCTGGCGGGTATGCAGCCTCTCTGATCTGCTGCAGTGAAAGAGGAAGCTGGGGAGAGCAGAGCAGAACAGAACAGAGCAGAGCAGAGCAGAGCAGAGCAGAACAGAGCAGAGCAGAGCAGAACATAACAGAGCAGAACAGAACAGAGCAGAGCAGAGCAGAGCAGAACATAACAGAGCAGAACATAACATAACATAACAGAGCAGAGCAGAGCAGAGCAGAGCAGAACAGAGCAGAGCAGAGCAGAGCAGAACATAACAGAGCAGAGCAGAGCAGAGCAGAGCAGAGCATAACAGAACAGAGCAGAGCAGTGCAGTGCAGAACAGAGCAGAGCAGAGGGGAGGGGGGAGGGGGAGGGGGAGGAGGTGGAAGGAGACCAAAACACAGCAGGTGTTGTGCTCTCACTGAGGTGGCAGCATGCGTGTGTGTGTGTTTACGTATATGTGTGTGTGTGTGTGTGTGTGTGTGTGTGTGTGTGTGTGTGTGCATGCATGTGTGCGTACATGTGTGTGTGTGTGTGTGTGTGTGTTTGTGTGTGTGTTTGTGTGTGTGTGCGTGTGTGTGTTTTGAGTGTGAGAGAGAGAGTCCATATGAGTGTTTCAGTGTGGTTCAATGCCTAGCATGCTTTAACTCGAGAGAGACCAAGAGCCAGAGGTAGGAGGGTTACTGACTCCTGTAAGAGCCAGAGGTAGGAGGGTTACTGACTCCTGTAAGAGCCAGAGGTAGGAGGGTTACTGACTCCTGTAAGAGCCAGAGGTAGGAGGGTTACTGACTCCTGTAAGCGTGGGGTGTCGTCACCCTGTTGTTTCCTTTGTCTCAGGATCTGAAGTCAAAGTCTTTACATCCACAGTAGAAACACAGGCGTCAGGCCAGTTGGTGCTGTGGTAGTCAGACCTATCTCCACACTGGGTTTAGCGCTGGAGAAAGGTCTGGCTGGACTCATTACCATTCAAGGATGGAGGGTGGGGGGGACGCTGTATTTCTTTAAACCAATCATAATCGTCTTGGGCGGAGCAGTTGCTAGGTTGTTGTTTCATGTAGTCTGGATTGGTCCAGCCACCAGTCTGTCAAGCTCCTCAAGTCTGCAGACGACACCACCCTCATCGGCCTCATCTCCGAGAGCGAGACAAGCCTACAGGTGGGAGATCCACCAGCTGCTGTCCTGATGTGGCCAAAACAACCTGGAGCTCAATGCTCTCAAGACAGTGGAGATGGTTGTAGACTTCAGGAAGAAACCATCAACCATCCACCCCCCCACCCCCCCCATCACCCTGAATGACACCCCAGTGACCTTCTGTTGACTACTTCCTGGGCACAGCCATCTCCCGGGACCTCAAAAAAGCACAGGGGAGGATGTGTAGTAGGGGTAGATCTGGTCCAGGCTAGACCAGGTCAGACCAGACCAGACCAGACCAGGCCAAGCCAGACAAGGCCAAGCCAGACCAGGCCAGGCCAAGCCAAGCCAGACCAGACCAGGCTTGACCAGGCCAGACCAGACCAGACCAGGCCAAGCCAGACAATGCCAAGCCAGACCGGGCCAAGCCAGACCAGACCAGACCAGGCTTGGCTTGGCTTGGCTTGGCTTGGCCTGGTATGATCTGATCTGATCTGATCTGATCTGATCTGATCTGATCTGATCTGATCTGATCTGATCTGGCGTGGCGTGGCGTGGCTTGGCCTGGCCTGGTCTAGCCTGGTCTGGTCTGGTTGGCCTGGCCTGGCCTGGCCTGGCCTGGCCTGGCCTGGCCTGGCCTGGCCTGGCCTGGCCTGGTCTGGTCTGGTCTGGTCTGGTCTGACCTGGTCTAGCCTGGACCAGATCTACCCCTACTACACATTTAAACTAGAGTAGGAAATGTTGAGGTGAAGACTGTTAATGTTTTTGATGAGGTTCCACATTTGAGATAGAGTCCGTACGGGAAAATGGCAGATATTTTGTACAAAAAACCCATCTGTATCTGCTTGTTCATCATGGGTTTGTGAAGTGTTTGTGAGCCTGCATTTGCAGTAATGAGATCTCCATGTATTACTTCACTGAAGTACTACAGTGCTAGTCAGTCAGGTCTCTGTATGTCCTCCTTCTCCCCCCCCCCCCCTCTCCTCCTCCCCCCTACTCCTCCTCCCCCTCCCTCTCCTCCTCCCCCCCTAC
The DNA here is from genome assembly GCF_949987555.1 of Borostomias antarcticus. Lineage (NCBI taxonomy): Eukaryota > Metazoa > Chordata > Actinopteri > Stomiiformes > Stomiidae > Borostomias > Borostomias antarcticus. The sequence continues at coordinate 8,041,235 of NC_140254.1, forward strand.
TCCTCATCCCCCTCCCTCTCCCCCCCCCCCCTTCTCCTCCTCCCCCCTACTCCTCCTCCCCCTCCCTCTCCTTCCCCCCCTCCTCCTCCCCCTCCCTCTCCTCCTCCCGCCCTACTCCTCCTCCCCCTCCCTCTACTCCTCCTCCCCCCCTACTCCTCCTCCCCCCCTCCTCCTCTAACAGAGCCAGTGGATCTTGGTGTCCAGCAGTGTGATCACATGTTTAATAGGGGCTGTTAAGCTGGGCAGCCCAGAGCAGGAGGGGACTGGCTAAGGGAGGAGGGAGATAGGGAGGGAGGGAGGGAGGGGAGGAGGGAGGGAGGGGGAGGCGGGGCACGTGTTGGATCCGTTCATACCTGGTTAGATAGAGAGATGGCACGTGGCTTGGCCTGGCCTGGTCTAGCCTGGTCTGGTCTGGCTTGGCCAAGCCAAGCCAAGCCAAGCCAAGCCAAGCCAAGCCAAGCCAAGCCAAGCCAAGCCAAGCCAAGCCAAGCCAAGCCAAGCCAAGCCAAGCCAGATCAGACCAGACCAGACCAGACCAGACCAGACCAGACCAGACCAGACCAGACCAGACCAGACCAGACCAGACCATTCCAGTCTAGTCTAGTCTAGTCTAGTCTAGTGTAGTGTAGTGTAGTGTAGTGTAGTGTAGTGTAGTGTAGTCTAGTCTAGTCTAGTCTAGTCTAGTCTAGTCTAGTCCAGGACAGACCAGACCATATCTGCAACCTCCCAAACACCAGAAGCCAGAGCAAACAGCAGAGCAGAGAGACAACATTCCACGTGCAGTAAGAATAGCATGGACCCTACGCTGGGTGCACAGTCCAACAGGGAGTCAGGCCCTCCGCCAACAGGCTGGTGAGCTCAACAGACAGGATCACGCTGCTCTTATAGGTCTGCATGTCTGCTCAAACTCCTGTGCAAAACAAGCAATCTCATGTGATCTGTCTCGAGTGTGCGCAGGTGCGGTCTAAACGCCTGTACACACACACAGTCACGTAGTAGGACCATTACTCACTATCACACAGCATTTAAACCAGGAACTGGCTGCCCGTCAACACAGGCTAGCGCGCCCTGGAAGGCCAGCTGTTTCCTGAGCCTGTCTAACGTAACGCTGGGCTGCTCTCTGCCCGCCTGCACCGTGGTGATGGATCGAGGGAGCGGGCCCATAACCGGACCGGACCCATAACCGGACCGGACCCATAACAGGACCAGACACATAACAGGACCGGACCCATAATAGGACCAGACCCATAACAGGACCAGGCCCATAACAGGACCAGGCCCATAACAGGACCGGACCCATAACAGGACCGGGCCCATAACAGGACCAGGCCCATAACAGGACCGGACCCATGACCAGACTGGACCCATAACAGGACCGGGCCCATAACCGGACCGGACCCATAACAGGACCAGACACATAACAGGACCGGGCCCATAACAGGACCGTACCCATAACAGGACCAGGCCCATAACAGGACCAGGCCCATAACAGGACCGGACCCATGACCAGACTGGACCCATAACAGGACCGGGCCCATAACAGGACCGGACCCATAACAGGACCAGGCCCATAACAGGACCGTACCCATAACAGGACCGTACCCATAACAGGACCGGACCCATGACCAGACTGGACCCATAACAGGACCGTACCCATAACAGGACCGGACCCATGACCAGACTGGACCCATAACAGGACCAGGCCCATAACAGGACCGGGCCACGCTGGCGGCCTAAGTGGGTCTGGTGAAGGCGGGTTAATGAAGGACGACTAATGACTGCCCAATGCAGCCGCTGAAGCAAGACAGCGAACACTCACACCCAGAGACCTAGGAACCCGAGAGGAGGCCCCGCCCCCACTCCCCTACCCCCGCTAAACACACACACACACACACACACAAGGTAGTAACACACACACACACACACACAAACTCATGCCTGTACACACACACAAACTCACACGCACACAAACTTATGCTTGGACACACACACAAACTCACGCACACACAAACTTATGCTTGGACACACACACATACACACACTCACGCACACACAAACCCACACACACACGCACACACAGAGCAATAAAACAACATATGCTCTGGCCCTTGTTACCTGGAGTGAACAGCAGGTGGGAGGCCCCTCCCCTCGGTCGGGGGGGGCTGATGCAGACCTATGGACCTTTGATGTTCCTGACAGAGGAACCTGAAGAAGCCAGGCTGGCCTCCTCTGCGCTCCCTCCAGCTCTCCTGGTTCCAGCCCAGCAGTTAGTACCTCTGCCCCAGGCTCTGGCTGGGGGGGGGGGCTAACATCTAAGCAGCTGTAAAAATACTCGCACTAGCCTCTTGTTACTGTATGAATCTCACAAAGAGAGAGGGAGAGAGAGAGAGAGGGAGAGAGAGAGAGAGAGAGAGAGAGAGAGAGAGGGAGCAAGAGAGAGAGAGAGAGAGAGAGAGAGAGGGTACAGAGCATGGACACTGCTAGGGGCAGACACTTCCGTAGCTAAGAGGCGATTTGTTCTGCTGGTGCAAGGAGGATATAACCACAGTCTACTTTCTGTGAGTGCCAATTTATTCCAGTGACCTTTTCACCAATCACCCCCCTGCCTTTCTCTCTCACTCCCCTTCTCCCTCTCTTTCTCTCTCTCTCTCTCTCTCTCTCTCTCTCTCTCTCTCTCTCTCTTTACCTAAGTGCACAAGTAGTAGTTGAACAACTGTCTATTGTGATTGCCTTACGTGTGGCACTGTCATTGCGCTAGCAATAATTGCCTTGGCAAAGCCTGCATTAATCATGTTGTGACAATACATAAAGCCCTCATTGGAATATGAATACAAAGAGAGAGAGAGAGAGAGAGAGACAGAGAGAGAGAGGACAGCGGACAGTGGGGGAGGATGTGGATAGGAGAACAGAGTGTGGCAAGGGACTCCAAGGAAGGAAGGTCATGAGTAACACGAAACCTGCACATATATGGTGAGAGGGAAGAAACTAGACAATGAGTAGGCCATGCACAGAGAGAGAGAGAGAGAGAGAGAGAGAGAGAGAAAGAGAGGGAGAGAGAGAGAGAAACGGCCAGCATGTCAGAATGTGTTATCTGTGTTTACTGCAATTGCTCTCTTTGTTCAAGCAGGCGCATAAACAAATTCCTTCCTCCCACCTCATTTGCATAGATAATGGATCTTTAGCCCACCTATGCACTGAAAATAGTCACAGCCTCCACAAACTTAAGACGAGGTTCACTTTGATCAAATGGCAGTCAATAAATGTACTATGTTCTCCTAAAGTATCAATTAATGATCAATGTAATATCTAAACGATATTATGTCACAGAGTATGCAACCAGAAACCTTGCTGTACCTTGCTTGCAGAATGTGAATAGAATATGATAGAACTGATCGTGTATTAAATGTGTAACAGTACGGGTCAGGTACATTGGGATTTTTATAATCGCTTGTCCTTACAGTATCAGTGCTGATCAGTTCCTCATTCCAGTCCTAGGTACTCAGCTAGACATTTAAAGGTTCCCCAACTGGTAATTTACTATACTATCCGTCATCTAGCAGTCTGTCAGTATCATCCTCATCTACTTATCCCATCCGATCATGGATGACTGTGTCTGTGTCCATGAGTGCAACTAAATAATGTTCAACTATACAGTTGCAGAGTGTTGAATTGTTCGAGTGTTGTCAGGTGTTGGTTCGAGTGTGCAGTAGTGCAGTCTGTTGTTGTCTATTGTAGAGACGAGGTGAGGGAAGCTCAGAATCAGGACTGGCCACTCACAAAGAAAATCTCTGAAAAAACACGACAAAAAACACACACACAAAATTCAAAAACGCTAAATGTAAAAAACGAGCCGCTCAGAGGCTAGAACGTTCCCGTATCTGTCTAGGTGAGAATGTTCTGCTGTGGTACCGGTCCAGGTGAGAATGTTCTGCTGTGGTACCGGTCCAAATGAGAACGTTCTGCTGTAGTACCGGTCCAGATGAGAATGTTCTGCTGTGGTACCGGTCCAGGTGAGAACGTTCTGCTGTGGTACCGGTCCAGGTGAGAACGTTCTGCTGTAGTACCAGTCCAGATGAGAATGTTCTGCTGTGGTACCGGCCAGGTGAGAATGTTCTGCTGTGGTACCGGTCCAGGTGAGAACGTTCTGCTGTGGTACCGGTCCAGGTTCAAGCGCATTTGCCCATCCATGCTTGGCCCCATTCCACATGCCATCAGGGAACTGGATGACTCACTATTTCCACAGACTAGCCCTGGGGTGGAGACAGCCGTGCGCTGTGGGCCAAACGCCACGAGATTTGAATAAGAGTGTGACGACAAAGGTGTTAACACAAACAGGGCCCTGTGAATGAAGCTGCGTCTGCCGTTTGTCTGTCGACTCTTCTATTGTGGATCTTGTGGGCCGGCCCCAGAACACAGCAGGGGGCATGTTTGCATGAGGGGGTGGACACGGACGCGGTCAGAGGAGAGGAGGGACCCTCCCTTGAGACGGGGCTCAGCACACCACATGCAGGGGGATTAGACACCAGGGGCCTCCTCCCTGAACACCAGGGTCCTCCTCCCTGAACACCAGGGTCCTCCTCCCTGAACACCAGGGGCTTCCTCCCTGTCTGAACACCAGGGTGCTCCTCCCTGAACACTAGGGTCCTCCTCCCTGAACACCAGGGTGCTCCTCCCTGAACACTAGGGTCCTCCTCCCTGAACACTAGGGTCCTCCTCCCTGAACACCAGGGTCCTCCTCCCTGAACACCAGGGGCCTCCTCCCTGTCTGAACACCAGGGTGCTCCTCCCTGAACACTAGGGTGCTCCTCCCTGAACACTAGGGTCCTCCTCCCTGAACACCAGGGTGCTCCTCCCTGTCTGAACACCAGGGTGCTCCCCCCTGGCTGAACACCAGGGTCCTCCCCCCTGCCTGAACACTATGGTCCTCCTCCCTGAACACCAGGGTGCTCCTCCCTGTCTGAACACCAGGGTCCTCCTCCCTGTCTGAACACCAGGGTCCTCCTCCCTGTCTGAACACCAGGGTCCTCCCCCCTGCCTGAACACTAGGGTCCTCCTCCCTGAACACCAGGGTGCTCCACCCTGCCTGAACACCAGGGTCCTCCTCCCTTCCTGAACACCTGGGACCTCTCCCCTGCCTGAACACCTGGGGCCTCCTCCCTGAACACCAGGGTCCTCCTCCCTGAACACCAGGGTCCTCCTCCCTGCCTGAACACCTGGGTCCTCCTCCCTGCCTGAACATGGCTCAATCAACACGTGAATGGGGCATCAGAGGGACAGAAGTCAGGCTGATTTCAGGGCCCAAGAATAGGATGCATTCCATCGCACAAAAGAGTGTATGTGTGTGTGTGTGTGTGTGTGTGTGTGTGTGTGTATGTGTGTGTGTGTGTGTGAACAGAAGTGGATGCCAGACGCCTGCCAAGAGGTTTTGACTCTCTGGTCTCGCTCTAGTCACCACAGGCCAGGGGACTGGGGACTGGGTGACAGGTTGGTCAGGCGGTCATTTAGTCAGCCAGACAGTCAGCCAGACAGCCAACCACCCAGTAAGTCAGTCAGACAGTCAGCCAGTCAGTCAGTCAGTCAGTCAGTCAGTCAGTCAGTCAGTCAGTCAGTCAGTCAGTCAGTCACCCATGCTTGTATCTGGGCCCATCAGTGGTTTCATCTCAATCATGCTGCACTGAGTCAGGTGTCAGGCAGTCCCTGGGGACCCCCCCCCCCCCCACACACACACACACACACACACATGCATATCAGGAGTCTGTTTGTCTCTTAAGTATGGAAAACCAACCATTTGCATAGCGCAGAGCCTATGTCTGTGTATGCAGCCAGTCCTGATTGGGCTAGGTCTCTCTGTTCAAGCGTGGGGCCAACATACCTACATTCTGTCAGCAATCTGATGTGTTCTTTGGAAAGCACGTTACTGAATTATATTGATGATTATAATCTTATCATAATCCAATCATTGATAGGTATGTAAATCTTACAGCACCCTGACAAGTTAGTATGGTCACATCTAAAACACGCTAGCTTCATTATGAGCCGTCACCACCTGATTACTATGTTAACAGAATTGTCTAGAATGCGCCGAGTCTGCGCGAAGCAGTAGTGACAGAAGAGGAGGCCCACTGAATTTTCTTTGCACAGTGATTACAAGAAGAACCAATCGCAACAAAGGATACGGGGAGGACGGTAGCTCCACCTCTCTCTCTATCTCTGCGGGTCTGTAGATGTATATAATCCCTGAGTTGACCCAGAAAACAAACTCCTGCGACTACCGAGACACTGCTCGCACCGCCGAGGGAGGACGGATACATCTGCTGGACTATATGAATTCGGAACGTCTCGATTGGAAGTAGCTAAACATCTCAGAGGGAAAAGTCAACAACTTCTGAATAAGGACAATTTTCGGTATGTGTTTTATGTTTTGAAACGGGGGGGGGGGGGGTCATTGCAGGCAGACCGTGTCCTATCGTGGAGGGCATGCATCCTCTCTTTTATTTCTGTGCAAATTGTCGCTTCATGCGAAACCTAGATGTGTTTATACCGACATGCAGATACCGTGAAAAGTAGATAGTAATGTCAACCATTTAGCGCTGGACGTTGTCCTAATACGTAGCCTACACCGGATCAGCTTTCTCGGTAGTAGGCTAGACTAGGCTACAACAAGCCTTACTATTCAACGAAATCTAGCATCTATGTAAATCCCTAGATCAGACGGATAGGCTACATTAGATGTGAGAAATACAACTTAAAAAAACTAAAAACATCTTTTTTCAGCTCACTGTAGCCAGGATAATACTGTGTAATATGAATTCTCAGATCACCAAACACGTAGGCTACATCTGTTTAACATATACGTATCGACTATTTCCTACGAGTATCTAGATGTAAATGTGGTAATTTAAAAGGAGAGGTTTGGAGTGTATCGCTGCCTGTCTTATTGATAAAACACAAAGAGCTGTGGACGAATCATCATCAGCGCCAGGGGCACTGGAGTTCATCTCTGGGAATAAGAGAAGAAAGCAGCCCCAAATTCTTTGTTTTCAAGCAGACAGCTAGACTACCGCACATAAAGCCACTTGCAGCTTTGTCACTGAAAGTGGGGAATGGTCGTAGCGTTTCTGGAGTGAGACACACGTTGATGATAATGTGATTCAGTTTTAACCTTGCGTAATTGCGCTTGGAACTATAATTCGTTTTGATGTTTGCCATCTTGACTCACTTGCACAGTGGCAAAGACTCGCAACGAATCGTGAATGAATGAGGCTCTTGCATTCCATACAAAAGCTATACCCTTATATCCCTTTAGCTTATTATCAGTCACAATTCTCACAAATAACCATTGCTTTGGCCATAAAGACAACACATGGAAATCTATATTTGTGTGAAATGTGGTTACCTGTCAGATAGGTGCATTACTCCCTTAGTGAAGCTGTCATCTAGTCATGACTGTGTACCTATCGATTGATATTCGAAATGCGCTCCTATGCGTCCTCGTTGGCGAAGCTATGGCTGCGTTTTTCACGGTGCAATAACTATACTACGGGCTGGACACCATGCTGTGGTCATGACGGTCAAAGTTGGACAAAGTAAGCTAATTATCACTCACGCTTATGATGCCTGATATGGAATATCAAATGTATACTTTGAAAATGGCACCATCTTAATAAATAGAAGTGCAAATAGTCGAGTTCCATTGGTATCTCAAGAAGATAGTGTGTAAAAAGTGGATGATAGATGTAGGGCCATGTGTCCGTGTCCCCGCTGGAGGGTCTGGCGCTCACGCTGTGCCTCCTCCTCCTCCACAGGGCTCCAGAGCAGCCATGGCCGACCACATGATGATGCCTATGACCCACGGCTCTGGCGGTCTCCACGGCTACAGGATGGGCATGAGTGGCCCGCCGCCGCCGCACGCCGCCGGCCCCCCCGTCATGCGCGGCCTCCCTGGCGGCGGCCAGGTCATGCACTACGGGCGGGCGCCCCAGAGCAACATGGAGGCCATGAGGCAGCGCCCGGGCATGGTGGCGGGGATGAACGGCGCCCAGATGGCCGGTCACCACCACCAGATGATGCCCGGCGGCATGATGTACGGCCAGCAGCAGGGCCAGCAGCAGGGCCACCCCCAGAACCAGCACCACCCCCACATGCACCCCCAGCAGCCCAGCCCACACCCCCAGCAGTACCTGCCCGGCGGACTCACCTCCCAGCAGCTCATGGCCAGCATGCACCTGCAGAAACTCAACACCCAGTACCACGGCCACCCACTGGGCCCCGGCGCCGCCCACCACCTGCCCAACGCCGCCCAGTACCGGGTGGGCCCGGCCCAGCTGGCCGGCATGCAGCACGCGGGCGGCCCGGCGCTGGGCCTCAACCTGAACGGCACAGATATGGACCTGATCGACGAGGAGGTGCTGACGGCGCTGGTGCTGGAACTGGGCCTGGACCGCGTGCAGGAGCTGCCCGAGCTCTTCCTGGGACAGAACGAGTTCGACTTCCTGTCCGACTTTGTGTGCAAACAGCAGCCGAGTACGGTGAGCTGCTGAGCGATGGGGCGCGCCCCTGGCGAGGGGCGGTACCGGGTGGGTTACCGGCCACCGCGTGTGTGTGTGTGGGGGGGGGGGGGGGAGGCGGCACCCCCCAGAGAAAGACTGCCAGACTGGCCCTGCAGTGGCACAGCACCACCAGACAACCTCTGTTCTGTGTGGGCGTTTCCTGCATCTGCGTGTGTCTGACCGTGTACATTAGGCCCCGCCCACTGACCTGGTGATGAGTTGTAATGACAGATAAAGTCGAGGGACACAAAAAAAAGAAGAAAAATAAGCTTTCTCTGGATGGCGCCGGTGAGGTCGGAGGTCAGCCGGCCACTGGGAGGCGCTGTGAGGCAGGGGACTCTCTCTGGCCTGGCGCGGCCGCGGGGTCCTAAGCGCCAATGCTGTGGCGTGATTGTAACACTGATCCGGTTGGGGCCGACGCAACCTGGGACCATGGGAAAAAACAATCACTCCTGACCCACCTGGGACCAGAAGATTACATGGCGTTAAGAAGTCTATTTATTTTTCACACCCCAGTAATGGATTTTTTTGTTTGTTTTTTTTGTTTTACAAATTCAGTTGATGAAGAAGTCGCCGGAACTGGGCTGGTTAAGGAGGCAGTGCTCAAAGAGACTGAAATCTGCATGTTTTTATATTGAAGGCTGGTTCTTCAAAACTGGCTCGGGGGGGAATTCCTCTACACTGAAATCCTTCAACCATTTCACTGAAGAGAATGGGGGTCTCTGATTGGTCTCTGAGACAGATGTGTCACACTGATGGTCTAGTTTCATTTACCCAGCTCAGATTTAAAAACTATATAAATCATCATCGTCAAGATTCATTATTCATTGGATTTGACAGTATACTGTATGTGCGCTACACGCCTCTATTTCCCTGCTACTGAATGAGCTGTGATTGAATCACTGAGTCAGTGCACAAGCACATGCAGCATCCCTACAGTGAGACTAGAGGAGGCTGAACACCGCGTTCACCTTCTGAACGCTGCTCTGAACTCAGCTGCTAGTCTTCTTACCGCCAAACAGCTGGGTGTTTGTTTTCATGTAGAGGCTGAGTTCCTCCTGGTCTGAATCGTGCAGCGTTGTGTGTGAATACTGAGAGGATGTGGGTGGGGGGACGCACTGAATGGTATTTAGGGAACAACTAAACTGTGGCCTATTTAAATGTCTGTGGCACAAATAAATCAAATAAAAAATGTGAGAGGTGCAGAAAGAGCAAACAAGCCAGTGTGGAGCCTCTATAGCCAGAGAGCTGGATCCTCTAGAACCGAGCCTCCATAGCCATGGCGCTGGCGGTGGACCCTCTAGAACCGAGGCCCGTGAGAAAGATCTTGGCACGGTTGTGTAAAAGAAAGTCAGCTGGTCAGTGTTTGCGAGCAGTGGTCAGTGTTTGCGAGCAGTGGTCAGTGTTTGCGTGCCGTGTGTGTGCGCAGTGCATCCCGGCCATTTAACAGGTCATCAGCGGCCTCCTCTGACCTAGCATTACCAGTGTGCTGAGTCTCTCCTAAGCTGATTGGCTGCCGTGGATCTCTCTGGACGGTCGTTAGTGGACTGTGTGGACACAGCGGTTTAATCATTCTTAAGGCCTCCTCCCTACCTGTGGCCCTGATTATATTAACACAGTCCACCCAGAGAGGCTTGTTCTTCCATAGATTAGCTTACTCTGCAGCTTCTCCACTGATTGGATTTAAATTACACGTTCGCACATGCATTTTCTTAATTGAGGTCAGTTTGCACATCCTCCAATGACTTCATAATTATAGAACGGACTCGTTTCCGGGTGGGTTCTTTTCGGTCTTTTTTATTTTTTTTGTCTTTTTTTTGCACTTTGTGTAGCCTAATTCAATTTTGGCAGGGTTCTGTCACTGTTGGCCGAATGTTAAGAGCAACTTCCTGTGCTGCAGCTGCTGCTGCTGTTGTTGTTGTGCTATTTGTGGCGCTGTCAGAGGAGGGTTGGCTCACTGGGACGGGGTGTTCATCTGCTCCGCTAGAACACCTTTCTCTTCTCTTCCTCCTGGACCACTGCCAGGCGCCAACCATGGGCACTGGGGGTGAGGGTTAGGGTTAGGACTGGGGGTGAGGGTTAGGGCTCGGGGTGAGGGTTAGGGCTCGGGTGAGGGTTGGGGCTTTGGGTGAGGGTTAGGGGTCGTCTCCAGAGCGAGCTCACCACCCCGCCGCAAACCATGAGGTCACACTCTGGGGTCCTAGGAGGACATGCTTGACCTTACTGAGAGTGGCCTCCCAGTCGTTTGCTTACAACTATTATCAGTAACCGAAACCTTCTGTGTATTGTATCTTTGTTCTGTAGAATAGAGGTAACGTTGACCTAGATGCATTTAAGGTACTTAAAAAAATAAAATAAAAAGTCAGATGTAATTGTTCTAAATGGCTGATGTTGATGTGTTGACAAGAGATTATATCATACATTTTTACAGAGGCCTGTGTGTAGATATGAATATACGGAGGTTTGGGGTACGTGAAGCGTAACGACCCAGCAGACTGCATGTAGAGCAGGTGTGAGAGCAGATCAGAATTACAGCAGCTGGCTTACTGGGATTCTGTCTTCAAACGGAAGATCATGTTTGAGATTGTACTCCTTGTTCCAAACTAGACTTCATTTGGGTGACCCCCCCCCCTCCCCCAAAGGCTTTTGTAATGTTATTGATTCTATTTTATGAAAATGTATTTATTTTCAATGACAATAAAATATTTATTTAAAAAGCTGTTACTGAGTTTTTGAGTGTGAATCTCACTGTGAAGTTGTTAGATAACCAAGCCTCAAACTAATCTGATGAAACCGTGTAAATTGACCTTGCATGACACGCCTCTGTGAAGAGAGCGTCATGTACACGCAGACAACTGCCATCAGTAGACAGCAAGGACACCACTCTACCCACAGAACAGGGACGCACTCTTCAACAACAAGACAGAAAACACGTACCGTCTCATGACCTCAATATGTGACCACTGCTGTACACAAACACCTACGTACAAAACCACTCACACGCTATATAGACAAACAAGAATCCCCATATTCACTAATGATGTGCTGTGACTGTCTGGTTCCAGTAAGGGCCTCGCCCTTTGTGGCATTGTGGCTTCATGCTGCCCTGCAGTGCTGCTCTGTCCCAGATATCTGCCCCTCTCTAATACCTTTCGAATCAGAACAGGTGATTGGCTGGGTTTTGGGGGGATGCTGCCCTGCCCACTCCAGCGAGGATGCTCTGTCCCTGTCAGACTCCACGCACAGTCTGTGTGTTGCGTTCCCCTGGCAGCCGAGCCCTGGCAGAGGACAGCTGGGGGAGGAGCCAGGGTCTCTATGGCTGCCACATCACCTCTGCTCTTCCACAGAGAGAGACGTCACCACCCTGCTGCTCTTATCATGGGAGGGCTTTGCAGCTATCTTTATGGGCCACAAGACTGCTAGAACAACCAGGTGTGCCAGGTAGACATGTTAGTGTATGTACTGGTGTGTTGTTGGCACGTGAGTGGTTCGGGTTAAGGTGCTTGTGTGTGTGGGTGTGTGTGTGGTCCACCCACTGATGTGGCCTCACACTTTGAAGCAGCTAAAGCAATGCTTGTTTACGTAAAATATAAAAGTATCTCATTTGAGACCGTGTTTATGTGAAGACACCTTCAATCAAACAGTCTGTAGCACCCAAACAAAGCCGCAAGTCTGGGCCTGTGCACAGAGGCCTCATGGGAGTGTGCCTGGGAGGCACTCACAGGCATTCATAACACCAGCCGTCCAGGTGTAGCCATGGCGATAAGCCCATGGCGGGACAGGAGCAGACGGTATGCTAATCTGATCATAACCTACACGTCCCTCGGCCCAGCAGCCCCTGGGACAGATATACCCTGGGACAGATATACCCTGGGACAGATATACCCTGGGACAGATAGACCAGCCCCTGGGACAGATATACCCTGGGACAGATATACCAGCCCCTGGGACAGATATACCCTGGGACAGATATACCCTGGGACAGATAGACCTGCCCCTGGGACAGATATACCCTGGGACAGATAGACCAGCCCCTGGGACAGATAGACCAGCCCCTGGGACAGATATACCAGCCCCTGGGACAGATATACCCTGGGACAGATATACCCTGGGACAGATAGACCTGCCCCTGGGACAGATATAGCCTGGGACACATATACCCTGGGACAGATAGACCAGCCCCTGGGACAGATAGACCAGCCCCTGGGACAGATAGACCAGCCCCTGGGACAGATATACCCTGGGACAGATATACCCTGGGGCAGATAGACCAGCCCCTGGGACAGATATACCCTGGGACAGATAGACCTGTCCCTGGGACAGATATACCCTGGGACAGATAGACCAGCCCCTGGGACAGATATTCCCAGAGATCACCTAATTCATCAAGTCTAGTCCGGCCTATGCTCTTTCACAGATGGTAGTGGACACCTCTAGACCAGACTCCCTTGAACACTTTAAAGCCAAGTCATCCTTCTGTAAGTGCTTATATCATCACAGTCATAACAAGTTGAAGCCAGGTCAAGAAACCTGAACCACACCCTTTCTCAGCAGCACCTAGGTAATCAGTGGCATTCTTTTACAGCCAACACGTGTCGACAGCTTTAAAGCCACACAGTTACTCGCTTCCCATGGCGCCCTGGGGCGGCGGTGACGTGGGGCGTCGCTCGCTCGCATCTCTCGTTGTCCTCTGACATCCCCTCGCTGACTCTGCCTGTCTGAGACTCTGCTCCCCTCCCTCCGTTCGGAGTGACTCACCACACCTGTCTCGTTAGCGCCCCTCCGTCACCCTGTGCTCGGCCGGGAGCGGTGAGTGAGGCGTACACCGCCAGCGCTGCCTGGGGGGGGCAGCGCCCATAACAGGTCGGAGGCGGGGCCTAAACGTAGCGGTGCTGCAACCCTTCTCAGGTAAACAACATGTTTACAAAAACAAAAAAACAGGACCCGAGGTGGGGGGGGGTCTTTACACAGAGCGAGCAACGACAGCACACAACACAAAGACATGCAACATCGGGGGTTGCTGGTGGAAATGTTTTTTTCTCTCATCCAATGCCAAAGGTGACCAGCCAGGAGCAGTGGGCAGCCATTGTTCATGGCGCCCGTGGACCAAGTCTAGGTGCTCAGTCCAGGTCTTGGTCCGGCCTGAAGAGCATGTTGTTCTTCTGCCTGTTTTTCGTATTGGGTTCTTTTTGGGAGGAAATCCTTGCGAACACGAGGAGAGCATGCAAACTCAGCACAGAAAGGCCCGGAGGCCTTCTTGCTGTTAGGTGACAGAACAAGGTAGGCTACTGCACCACCGTGCTGCATGTGAGCGATTTTGGGGTTCAGTGTCTTGCTCAAGGACACTTCAGTATGCTACACTCCCGAGAACTGGCTCTGCAGAGAATTCATGAACCGAGGACCGAACTCTACCTCCCAACCTATGTGCCGTCCCCATTTCCTGCATTTCCTAGTGGCTGGCGGGGCCCCACGCATAGAATGCAGTCTGCATGTCGGTAGCACCTGTACTGATGCGAGCTCCATGCTACATAGTGATGGTGCCGATGCTAGCTCCATGCTACGTAGCACCAGTGCCACTAGCTCCATGCTTTGTAGTGCCGCTTGCCGATGCTAGCTTCATGCTACGTAGCACCGGTGCCGATGCTAGCTCCATGTTACTTAGCACCGGTGCCGATGCTAGCTCTATGCTACATAGCTCCATGCCACGCTCGCCCCTTTGCTAGGTCCGATCTTGGGTCCTATGACTTGCATATCTACGTGACCGGCCATAAACAGCGCTTTAGCCAGCTCTGCTTGTGGCCATGGTGTGGCTGGTGCACCCCTGTGAGGTTAGCGAGGAAACTAAGGGTCCCAGTGTTACAACTTATTAACCTGTCTGAATGCCGTTGACACATTGGGCTGTGTCCAGCGGTGAGCTGTATGTAGCTGAACAGTGCCAAGCTTACAACAGCGTAGAGAGCACTAGAGCTGGAGGTTAGAGCTGGCTAGGCTACTGGTGTTTTACAGCTACATTAGCAGCAAGTGTCGTGTTTGCGGATTGTAGATTGACTAGCCAAGTTAAGATAACTAGCTAATGTTAGTTATTGCAAGCGTTCACTGTCTCTGCAGGTTCACCCAAAAACGACCGTTATTGTCGTCAGAACAGCCTTTTCCAGCCTGGGCTCTAGCCCAGAAAGTTCAACATTTTTCAACTGCAAAAAAAGCCTAGAGCTCATGGCGCTATAGTGCTAAAACGCGCTTGGAACTCAGCTCTCGTCTCTATAGCGCCCTAGAGCCCATTACCCGTTGCAAACAACGAGAAAACCGTGCCAGCTCTAAAATACAGCTTGTCGGTGGATACGCACCCTTATGGTGCATTCAAGACGACTCGGGAATTCCCAACCTCCAACTTGTGAAAAACAAATTTAATGCTCGTCCAACTTGGGATAACAAGTCGGGAACTCGGGTATCATTTTGAGCCCCGAGTTGACGTAACAACATGTTGGCATATAACGTTGACTATAAGAATTTAATTATTATAAAGTGTTTGTTGACGTTTTAATTAATAATCTAAATTAAAATGAAATTTTAATTAATTAATTAATTAATAAAAGCATGTAATTTGATGTGTGATTGTGCAATATATGTTTGTATTCTATATATGTCTCTGATTATAGCAATGTGTGGACTTTAAAAGCTATTTTACCAGCAAATTTAGTTAGCCAGCTGTTTTGCTAGCTAACGTTAGCTAATGTTAGCTAGCTAGCTCAGAGCTAGCTAGTTACATTACTTACTTTTTTCTCCCGAGTTAAAATCCTCATGAATGTTGGGGGTTGGGATTCCCAACTTGGGAATTAACGAGTTGTCTTGAATGCAGTATTAGCCTTTATAAAAACTTCTACTAAAGTGATCACAGTGGCTTGATAAAAACAGCTACTAAGGTGATCACAGTGCCTTTATGAAAACAGCTACTAAGGTGATCACAGTGCCTTTATGAAAACAGCTACTAAGGTGATTACAATGCCCGGGGCAGGGAGAGGTGGCAGTGATCATATCAAAGCCGACATGTCTAAATGAGACCCTGAATGGCCAGCTTCTTGTGAAACAGTAACGTCTCTTGCCAAGGGAATGAGAAGTCCAAGGTTCGTTAGCCCTCGCTCTCTCTCTCTGTCTTTTCTTGTGCCAGGAATCACCACGGTTCACCAACCAGCACACAGCTTGGTCCGGGGCCAAGTCCTCAGTTTCCACCATGTGCATGGCTGTCTGAGCGTCACCAGCCCCCTGCACCGGCTCCCAAATGCGTCAGCAGGCGTTTCTTGGCCCTCGCTCCCCCCCTCCCCACCTCCTTCTTCTTCCTTTCTCCCCATGGCTCTGTTCAACACCTCTGGTTCCCACAGCACAGGCTGTCCTTCAGGACTCTGGCAAAGACCGCCCCTCCCCCGCTGCTCAACAACTCCTCTCACATTCTCTCCTATCTGTCTGTCTCTCTCTCTCACACACACGCGCTAAGCCTTACTATGCTGTAGTGATCTCCCAGGCAGGTCATAATCTGTTAGTACCAGACTGTGCTACCAGACAGTTGTGAACTTACTCAGTCTGACAGCATGGGGCAGAACCACTGGTATCAACAATCATTCTGAAACTGGAATTCCCTGCTTTTGCAAGGAGTAAGAAACTCCCATTCACTTTTGGGAATTCATCTCAAATGCTGACAGTCTTAGTGTGATCACTTTCATATTATCACATTTGTTTTCTTGATACGGTTCCTCCCTGTGAAAACATCGGTCCTCTGGGGAGGAACAGTGCGGTCTTGTTATCCCGGACGAGACGGCGAAGCTGTGTGTCACTCGTCTGGCCTGATGACAGATGGGCGGAGTCACCAAACGTGATGTATCGCTCGTTGTTTTCTCTGAGCTCATTGGCCGGCGGCTCAAAGGACAAGCGCGGACGGGATTCATGTCTACTCTCCTCGCCGACAAACAGAACGTCAGAAACACAACACATTTTTATGACGGGGCGAGAATCTCAAACTCTGGCTCTTCTGGGTTTGAGTCGCAAAAGGCCTTTTATGGACTAGGCCGTGAAAATGTATTTTGTCAGAAAGAGAGGGGAGAGAGAGAGAGAAAGAGAGAGAAAGAGAGAGAGAGAGAGAGAGAGAGGCGGTGTGGTGCAGTCAATCCTTCCCCTTGGAGAGAGAAAGGCCTCCATTGTCTTGCGAGCGCTGTTCTAAACAGACATCCCTACAGGCTGGGCCGTGCGACAGAGAGGAACAGCAGATAGAGAGAGAGAGGAAGGAGTCGGGAGGAAGAGCATCCCTGTGAGAACGCCTGACTAAAAATACCATTGTCTCCCTGTGCCTCTTCAAGGTCACTCCCTCGTCTTGACGTGATTGGAAGGCAGCAGTCACCGCCGTCTCTCCGCCGAGCGTCACCGCAGCCCGCAAACACGCGCCGCGATCGTCCCACGCCAGCCCCGCCCCGCGGACACATCTAAACCATGCAATTAGAATACTGTCCAATTTAAAGACATGTTCACATATTATTCCGGTGGCTGGGGTAGCGTGTTGGATAGTAGTGGGAGGGGCATGTGGCTGGTTTTTTAATAACGCTGAACCGGGGTCAGTGGCGTGTTGGATAGTAGTGGGAGGGGCATGTGACTGTTTTTTAATAACGCTGAACCGGGGTCAGTGGCGTATTGGATAGTAGTGGGAGAGGCATGTGACTGGTTTTAATAACGCTGATCCGGGGTCAGTGGCGTGTTGGATAGTAGTGGGAGAGGCATATGGCTGGTTTTTAATAACGCTGAACCGGGGTCAGTGGCGTATTGGATAGTAGTGGGAGGGGCATGTGACTGGTTTTAATAACGCTGATCCGGGGTCACTGGCATGCAGTGGTTTTCTCTGACTGTGTTAAGCCAGTGTTTCTCTGACTGTGTTAAGCCAGTGTTTCTCTGACTGTGTTAAGCCAGTGTTTCTCTGACTGTGTTAAGCCAGTGTTTCTCTGACTGTGTTAAGCCAGTGTTTCTCTGACTGTGTTAAGCCAGTGTGAGACCTGTGAATGGGTCATGATTTAACGCACCACAAGAGATGTTCTGGATGAGTTCCTTATATAAGAGACCCTATGGGATACTTACACACACACACTGTGTACACGGCCATTCACATGCTCTCCCCACCCCGTGTTGGGCCATCTGCTGAGCAGTCATGTCTTGTCTCGGCCGGAATGTTCCCCCCCCATGACGACGCAACTACGGGGGAATAACAAAAACACCACACGTGACACACACTACGTGGGCCGCCCAGACTGAAGCAGAGTTCACACACACACACACACACACACACACACACACACACACTTAGACTTAGTCAGCTACCCCCGAACACACACGCACTTAGACTTAGTCAGCTACCCCCGAACACTCCCAGGCAGCTCTCTGAGCAACAGCGCGGTTACAGCTGCTGCCGGGTGCTCGCTAGGGCCGGACCGCAGCCCAACAGCGTCAACAACCGCGTGAGGAGCAGGAGGAACTCTCTCTCTCTCTCCAGGAGCAGGAGGAACTCTCTCTCTCTCTCCACGCAGATGTTCTCTAGCAGGGCAGCGGCCAACAGCACAACAGGATACCAGATATGAAACCCACACCGCAAGGGGGGAAACAGATAGCAAGCTGTGTGTAACAAAAAAAGATGATAGCCACTCCAAAAAACCATGAGACGAGGGCGAATGTGATCGGGCGGCGAGTGAGGCCCTGGTGCCGTTGGTTCTGATTGGCCGACCGTGGCGTGAACGGGCCCTGGTGCCGTCGGTTCTGATTGGCCGACCGTGGCGTGAACGGGCCCTGGTGCCGGCTGTTCTGATTGGCCGGGACGACGCAGGAGAGGCAGGGAGGAGGCGGTCAGAGCGTAACGCAGATTCATGGACAGACAGGACAGCGGGACGGTGTCAGACACCTAGCAACGTGAGAGGACACCTGGAGGTAATGTAAGCAGCAGCCCACAACCCCCGCCCCCTCCTCCCCCAGCCCAGCTCCACCCCCCCCTCACCCCCCTCTCTCTCTCTCTCTCTCCATGCCCCTCCCCCCGCCCCCTCCTCGTGACTCATCCTCAGAACCTTAATCACCAATGAGTGGGCATTACCCCCCCCCAGTCTGAGGCAGGACAGGGGGACTGGGGGAGAGGGGGAGGGAGAGAGGAATGGATCTCTACTGCCCCCTGCTGTCCTTTCTCTCACATTACAGGGTGATGAAAAGCATGGCCACAGTGGTCCTAGGAGGGCTGTATGGAATGTGTTGTTTCATTCTTCCCCACGCACATTAGGACCCCCACACACGTGTAAGTGAGTAAATAAATAAAAAGGAGGCAGGGCAGCGATGAGTTTGCACCAATCAGAGTAGAGAGTGCAAAAGAACCCAGCCAGTCAGAGCCCGGGAAGTGTGAGGGTTGTATATTTCTCTACGCCGAAGGATCCTAGAGCCTCTCGCAGACGATTGGGGTCTCGTCTCCCGACCCGCTCACATCAGCCTGCAGACGGAGCCGGGGCCCGGCAGCTGTGGGCCCCCTGCGTCCCGGCAGCGCGGGGGCCCCTGGACACCTTTCTGCTGAGGGGGGAGGGGGGTCCGAGCTGGTTGTGTTCCAGCAGAGGGGTGCAGGTTTGACGGCGCACCGCTTCCTGGCTCCCGCTCGTCCCCTGGGTGCTCCGCGCCGGCCGCCCGCAGGGCTGCGATGAGCCGTCTCTGCTGGCGGACCTCCTGGATCAGCAGGCTCTGCTCCGAGAGCAGGAGCTCCACGCACTGCTGCAACCTCTTCACCTTCCCGCTCCACCTCTGCACACAGGAGTCACACACTGAGCCACGGAAACAGCCAGCACACACACGCAGGCACTGAGAACAGAGCTAAACTAAGCTAAGCTAAGCTAAGCTAAGCTAGGCTAGGCTAAACTAAGCTAAACTAAGCTAAGCTAAGCTAAGCTAAGATAGCTCTACCTTTGAACACAGACTTGCTGCAACTGGTGGATTTTTTTCTGTGATGGTTCTGTATAGTAGCCTAGGCTAACATATTTGTGCTTGCCTTTGTTTGCACACGTCATCACTGCAAATAAGAAATTGCTCCTAACTGACCTATCTATACAAATAAACAATAATTCACGTGTGGTGTCAAATCATTCAATATTTAAGATGAAAAAAGGGCAATTTTTGTGTTTGGTTTGCTTCTGAACAGCGAAAGCCCGTGGTGTGTTGGACGGACCTGCCGGGCCCACTCCTGGATGGCGCTGGCGGGAAGGGGCCCCTCTACGCTCCCGTCCCTCCGCACGAACACCTCCCCCTGGTCGGTCTGGTACAGCAGCAGCCCTCGCTCGCCCAGGGCCTGGGGCGGTCGCAGGGTCAGGCGCAGCACCTTGAGGTGGTGCCCCTCGGGTCCGGGCCGCACCACGGGCAGGAAGGCAAGTCCGTAGCTGTGGGGCAGCAGCGGGGGCAGGAAGCCCCGCAGCACGCTGTCGGCCAGCAGGCGCGCCCGGTCCTCCTGCCGGTGGTCGCAACGCAGCCCCCGCACCACGCCGCCGTCGTCCACGCCCGCCAGCAGGCTGCCGCCGCCGCTGTTCAGGAAGGCGCACGCATAGCGCCGCAGGTGACCACGGAACGCCAAGCGCAGGTACTCGCCTGGGGAGAGGGGAGGGATACGCAGGCGTACTTAGTCTGGAGAGAGAGGGGGGAGGCATACGCAGGCGTACTTAGTCTGGAGAGAGAAGGGGGAGGGATACGCAGGCGTACTTAGTCTGGAGAGAGAGAGGGGGAGGGATACGCAGGCGTACTTAGTCTGGAGAGAGAGGGGGGAGGGATACGCAGGCGTACTTAGTCTGGAGAGAGAGGGGGGAGGGATACGCAGGCGTACTTAGTCTGGAGAGAGAGAGGGGGAGGGATACGCAGGCGTACTTAGTCTGGAGAGAGAGGGGAAGGATACGCAGGCGTACTTAGTCTGGAGAGAGGGGAGGGAGACGCAGGCGTACTTAATAAATCTGGCAAAAACCATGTGATTTTTCAAACGAAGCTTTGCACGTCACGCAAGCACCCGACTCGTATTGAACAAGACATCGCATGAAGGTGGGCTCATTTGTATTTTGCCCAAAATTCCTAGGACTTGACTTGTCAACCCATAAATTGACCAGCAGATGTCATTATGGAGCTGCTGTAGCCACTGCATCAATAGAGCAGCATTTTTTCAGACACATCAGTGCATTAGAAAGCTTGGTTACCCCATCACTATTCTGGGGGGGGGGTACACATCACTATCTTGGGGGGAGGGGGGGGAGGGTGGTACACATCACTATCCCGGGGGGGGGGGGGGGGGTACACATCACTAGCCTGGGGGGGGGAGGGATACGCATCACTAGCCTGGGGGGGGAGGAGGGGGTACATATCACTAGCCTGGGGGGGGGGAGGGATACGCATTACTAGCATGGGGGGGGGAGGAGGGGGTACACATCACTAGGGGGGGGAGGGAGGAGGGACACGCAGGCGTACTCCTGAATCGCACAGCCGCTTTAATTTCAAATCGCATTCAGGGTCTTCAAAATGCGATTCAGGGTCTGGAAACGCTCCTGTCTGAATTGATTTCACTCCGGACCAATCAGCGTCCTTTGAACACGATGACGGAATTAAACTGATTGGTTTAGGGGAAGAACTAATCAATTAAACTGATTGGTTTAGGGGAAGAACTAATCAATTAAGACTCCTTCGGCAACGCCCATCTGGGAAAACAGCTGCAACGGGAGCCTGTTCAGACTGAATAATGAAGAAACAAAATGGCGACTCAGTCTGAGTTTCTCGCTCTATAGTCTCAACATACGTTCTCAAACATCTGTTTCACACTGTTTAGGGGCAGTGCAGCCCATAACTCGGTATAGTCATCATTTGGTTATGGCGCAACGGGCTTTAAGTATCTAATGGTTTATGGCCGACATGTTACTGTACCCACTCACTCCTCTCACCACCTGGCCTTGTGAAACCATCCTGGTCTCGCCAGCTCACATTCTGTTTCTCTCGCAAACCAATCAGGATACTCTCCTTAGAGATCCGTTTGTGCCTGATCAGAAAACGATCTAGCCAAACAGCGTTGGTTCTGAGGAATTTGAAATACCCAAACACCGCAGCTGTGAGGAGAGTGAGGAGCAGTTGAAGTTAGCACCTGATAGACGTCGATAGGCAGATGGTTCGTCCAATCACCCGCCGTATTTTAGAAAGCGCCTGCCGCTTTCCCAAACAGTTACCAGTGAACGCAGGCGGTCTGGCGCATCGGGCTACTCACCGCCTCCCCTTTTGAACTCCATGTTGCGGGTCTCTGTGCCCACGTTGGCTCCGTAGAAGAGACACTCCCGGCTGGTGATCTCCCGCCCGCTAATGGCGCTCTCTGACTGGGTCCCCGACACGCCCAGAGGGCCGGGGTCCAGGGGGAATAGGAGGGAGGCATACGCCTGTGGGGGAGCAGGGATGGTGGGGTGATTACCATCATCATCATCATCATCATCATCATCTTTACCATCAGCATCCTCATCATCTTCATCATCATCATCTTTATAATCATCATCTTCATCATCTTTATAATCATCATCATCATCATCATCATCTTTATAATCATCATCATCTTTATAATCATCATCA
Source organism: Borostomias antarcticus (assembly GCF_949987555.1). Classification (NCBI taxonomy): domain Eukaryota; kingdom Metazoa; phylum Chordata; class Actinopteri; order Stomiiformes; family Stomiidae; genus Borostomias; species Borostomias antarcticus. The sequence continues at coordinate 8,063,413 of NC_140254.1, forward strand.
TCATCTTTATAATCATCATCATCATCTTTATAATCATCATCTTCATCATCTTTATAATCATCATCTTTATAATCATCATCATCATCATCTTCATCATCATCATCATCATCATCATCATCATCTTTATAATCTCTCTTCATCATGGTGGTCATCATCATGTTCCTCTACCTGCCCATGCTTGTCCGGTGTGCCAGCCTTGTTTTGGGCTGGCCTGACTCTGTGAGGCCTGGTGTGGCTGTGTTGTGGCCTGACCCCCTGATGCTCCTCGCCCCCCTCCCGCTCAGAGACCCCCCCAGCGGGCCCCCCCGACCTGCCTTGGGCTCCTGGGTCTGGGTCAACAGCGCTCCCCAGCTCCTGCTCCCCGTCCCCCGTCACCACGCCCTGGTCCCCCGTCACCACGCCCTGGTCCTCCGCTCGCCCGCCGGCAGGGGGGTGGGGGGAGGGGCCACCAGGCCGGTCCGCCTCCTGGTTACGGCGCGGGGCGGCGGATGGAGAAGACGGCATCATGGGATTTGGAGTTCTTGTAGTGTATTTTTATACGGTATTACATCAATACATCTGTATTACTCTCATGTAGTAATCATTTTATTAAGAATAATGAATAAACTCCAATTCAGTAGGAACTTGGTTAACTTAATTAGTTTAACATGTAGATGACAAACAGATGTCCTTTCCTGAGTCAACATTCCTTTGCCCCTGAGGAACAATAGAGATGGCACCCCTGGAGAAGAAGTCAGGAAGTCTACAGGTGATCAAAGCAGGACCGGAAAAACCCCAAGACTGCCCCCATGTCCGGAGGGGGGGGCAGAGCTCAGTGACACCTATTGACCAATTAGAAGACTAGTTGTAAATGTACCTCCCTCGTATGCAAAATTGTTTGTTTATCGTGTGCTCATTGGCCTGAAGCCAAGGATATAAACCGGCGACCGAGTAAAGTACAGTAGTACCGCTGAGATTTGACCGAATGGCGTGCTCAATAAATTTGGTTTAAACTGCATTTTTCTCCAGAAGATTCTTTCCAAGTCAAGACAAAAAGATACGACATATTGGCGACGGGGACGAGACGGCGATTCTAGCTACGTTTGCAAGACCCTTGAAAGATAGCGACTTCAATTACCTCACGTGAACCTAACGGCCAAGGAGGACAAGAGGGAACGACCTCGCGAGTCTTGATCGAGGTAAACCGTCTTGCAAACTATTTTATGCTTTCGCCGTAAAGAACTTCCAATAAATAAGGAGAAATAGATTAAATTGTGTACGCATTGTTGCGCTGAGTACTTGGTATTACTTGGTATGGGCATTGTCTTAGAAAGACGCATACAAAGCGCAGAGTTCAGATAAGACGGGAGCTCCAGAGTGGGGTTCCAGGTCTCTAAAAAAAACCGGTTAAATTAAATGCATAGGATTGCATATTTGTGTTAAGTGTGAGGTACCAGTAAATGTGAAACAGGCTAAACCGGAGTCCTGTATTGTCTCGTTTTAAAGTACGTTTTAGCAGTCTGCTATTTGGTCCTGTTTCTTGTAATTGTCAATGTAGATATTCTTACTTTCTTGAATGAATGATTGAGGAAGAGAGATCCTTTGTTCACTCCTCCACGTGTGTGTGTGTGTGTGCCTGCGTCCACATCCTTTGTGTGAGGAGACGGGCTGTGAAAGGTGTGAAAGTTGAGGTGTGAACGGAGAGTGAAAGGGAAGCGTGCGTTGTGGGTTTTGTGCTTTAAAGTTTAAAAGTTGAGATTGTGTGTTTGTTGGTTTTATACATTGTAAGGTTTGAAAGTTGAGTTAATGTAAATAATATTGGTTGATATTTCTTGTTTAATTGTCTTTTGTGGGTGAGGCTGCTCCCCGTACTCTTCAGTTGTAAAAATTCCTAGCCCTCATTAAACCACAGCTGGCTGTGGGGGGAGGGGGGTCAGTGATACGCGGTCACTAGACAATAGGTTTTTTTCAGTCTTAAGGTGATGCGGGCAGAGACAACACTTTCTCTATCTCTTTCTTGTTCTATCTTTCTTTCTCTCTTACTTCTTTCTCTTTCCTGTCTTTAGAAATTAGGGAACGATAATTCATCCAGTGGGTCGTGCGGTGTATGGGACGACTGGATTAGATAGAATAAAGATAATTTATAAATCAATGAGGGATGTTGAACCCGGGCCAGGTGGACACTGATCGAGAAATCGGTTACTCAGCACTCAAACCCTAGCAGCAATCCACTAGTATTAATGAAACCTTTCTTCAATCTTCATAAATTGAGAAATGGTGTAGCGTTAGCTAGATTTTAGGGATATTAAGAAATCTTTCATCCTTCTCACCTCTGTTGTCCTATGCCTCCATCTAGTGGCGTTTAGATTGCAGTTCACGTTGGTCTATTGTATTGATTCAAGTGTATTAGGTTGTCCTATGCTGCCATCGTGTGGCCTTTGTTAGATATGACCGCTTTCTATATTTGTTTGATTATTCGTGTGTTTTATGACAGTTTGACTTTAGAATAATGGATTGTTAATAACACATTTATTTTTAATTATCAGTGCTTGGTGATTAATTGGTTTTTCCCCTTTGAGTCAATCTGTTTTACAGTTATATCCGAAAAAGCTTTTGTCCAAACCAGCCATCCATCCATCCACCCATCCATCACCTGCTTGAAAAGTAAGCCTGAATTGCTGATTAATGCTCATTAATTGAACTAGACTGATCACCTGATTTAATTGTTTTGAGTGGTTGACCTGCATTTAGGGCTTGGTGTTTTATGATAAGGTGATTGATTGGTTTGGTTACTTGATTTGATAATAAGGATACATGGTTAGTTCATTAATTGATTAATTCTTCAATATTTTAATGATTACTTGATTAATTATTTATAGTTATTCAACTTTTTATTATTATAAGTATTATATATATAATAATTCTACTTGATACTGGATATAAGTGGTTTTGTGGGTGTTTAATTGTTAAATGGATGTAGATGGTTTGGTGTTGAGCTTTGGTTTTGAGTGATTGGTGGTCTGTTGGATATCTGGTTTAAAGGTGTCTTGGTTTTTGATAGAATAAACATCAGTTTAAGGGTTTGCTTTAGTAGAGCGATATAGACGTACATACATATATTACGCTTTGCATATTGTGTGTGTGGAGTGAAAGGACTGTGTGTGAACGGACAGTAGGACTCAACTTGCTGACAGGCAAAGTGGTGTGGACATTTCGATGTCTACGTCAAAACCTTTTTTATTTTAATTCATTATTTTCTGGCATACAGCGATTAATGAGGGGATTGTCCTCTGGTGCACAATACCCTAAGCTTGCGTCAAACCGGGCTTTGTGGTTTTTAATTTGCAAAAATTAAAAGTGCTTAAATGGGACCGATCGCTCCCTGTGCTGAAGACTAGGGTTGAGATTGAGTAGGAGTATATCTGGATAGGCAGTTTAGTCAGAGCAAGAACAGTCCTATGTCCGTGAGTGATTGAGTGTTCATTTCTTTATTAATTACATAATTGATAAAGCTTCATTTTATAGTGTTAGATTCTTAAGAGGCTTATAATAGTCTCGAGTCTTTATCGGTCTATCGATCTTCGTGGACTTCAACATGTCTTCCGACTTAGACGTTTATGTGTCCATGCTTACACCGGTGGAACAACTCAAACGCGATTATCCAATACTGAAGGGCATCGATGATATATCTAAAAGCTGGGCACGGCGATGGTCTGACGTGCCACAGCCTTGGCCGTCTACAGGAAGCTTTGATGAAGGACTCATTCAAAACATGCGCGTTCTGGTTGAGGCACACAAAGCTCACCAGAAGACGGGGAGACGAGGTAAGGCTCGAAAAGAAAAAAGAGATACCGAACTCGCAGTCTTGACACTGTTCGGTAAAGCAGGGCGGAGAAGGAAAGCAGCTGTGGAGGCGGCAGCTACCGCAGCTCAAACTGAAAAAGAGGAGGCCAATGACAAGACGGACATACTGCTGAGTGACATTGATGCGCCGTTCTCCCATACGGCCCCAGTCTTGACCCCGCCTCCTTATGAAGCTCAGACGGAAGCTACTAAGGCTTATCCACAGCTATCCGTGCTAAATTCTGAGGGAAGATATGTAATCAGAGATGATAATAATGATATTATGCAGAAGGGAAATGCCAGGACGACCGTTGTAACTCATCTTGATGTGAAGCGCAAAACCAAGAAATTAGATAAGCATCCGACACCAGCTGAAAAGAAGAAGAAGAAGAAAAGCAAAAAGGGCAGACATAACAGTGATAGTGGCTCTTCTGAAGAGGAAGGAGCGGATATTGGAGGATATAGTGAGCGCATTAGACAGATTATGGCACGCGCTGAGAGGAGAGGGAGAAAGGGCCTAGAAACAGACTCTAGTAGCAGTAGTGAAGAAGAGAGCGAGGAGTCTGACTCAGATGATGGTGCGAAGGCCAAGGAACAGGTGAATAAGGAGCTGAGAGATATGGAAAAGGAGTTGGATTCCATTAATGCATCAAAGACTGAACTTGAATCTGAACTGTATGCAGCTAAAAAGGGTGAGGATGTGACTCACTTGGAAGATGCATTAAAGGATCTTGCTGTAGTTCAGTCAGAGATGCAGACACAAACACGTCAGATGCAAAAGGAGTTGGAAAAACATGACCTTCGTCCAAGACCGAGTAAACCTGAGGAGAAAAGTGAATCAAAAGGAACACGTAAAACAAAAAAGAAGAAGAGGAAGCAGACTAAAGGTGACGGGAAGATGTTTCCGGTGGTGGTTAGTGGTGCTCATATGAACTACAAGCCCTGGCAGGCTAGTGACATGTCTGCAATCTTGGATAAACTGCCAATTCTCCAAGATGGCGCTTATCCCTGGACGACAAAGATTGATCAGCTATCACAAGGCATCTCACTCGCTATGGGTGACATTAAGAGGATCTTGTCATCAGTACTAGGAGTACCGCCAATGGAAGAAATTCTAGAAAAGGCTGGAATAGGAAGATGTGCTCATACAGCGATTTATGATGCTGAACTTTTCGCTGCCAATAGAGGGCGTTTGTGGAGAACCCTGAAGGAGATGTTCCCTACCAATGTACACCCAGACGATATCATTTTCAACGCCTTAGGTGACACAGAGAATCCCAGAGCATATGCGGCACGAGTTTACCAACAGTGGAGAGAGCTCATGGGAAACGACCCTGAGGAGCACAAGTTGGAACGCGCTATGCTGCGACTGAAGCTCCAAGAAGGCTTGCCTCAGTCCGTGAGGAGTAAAGTGGGGGAAGTGGTTGGTCTTGGGTCTATGGTAAAGAACATCTACATTGATCATATTGCTCATCTAGTGGAGCATCACAGGAAGAAGGAACGGGCCCTGAAGGAACAAGATGCTGAGCTGAAGAGGCAACTCACTCAAAGTCAGCTCTTGAATGGGAAATGGATAGAAGAGGAGTAGAAACAAGCTGTTGTTTTGCAGAACAACAACGATGACAATAACCAATGATGTAATCTTCATTCCCGTTCCCTGTTTTCCAACAGCCTCAGACAGGGGGAGATTATTAATTCTGATGAATTCAAAAAAAAAAAAAAAAAAAAACATGTCATTGGCTAGATGTCATCAGCAATTTACAATACAATAAGTTTCTTACATTTTTAGAATCAATTTTATAGGAGAATGATAGGGGTGATAACCTACGTTGTCACCTCTGAGCCTGAGTTCATTATTGAAGTTGATGAGGAATATTTTTTATTACATCTGTGACATTTTGGAGAAACACTTGTCTCCAGAAGATTATTATAGAAGCAAACTAGTTGAATATGGACTCCAGAGTATGAACCATCTTTTTGTTCAGAAAAACAAAAACAAAAAGTCATGTGTGTTGAATGGTTATCGATGATTTGATGCTAAGTTCAGTTTATTACAGGAATTTCATAATAGTAGGAGTATTCAGTTATGGTTTCATATAACATCAGTTTAGATAATTGGTTTACAAAGCTGTTTAGTCAATTCAAATAGGTTATGTTTCTCACTTTGATCTAGGAGTTTGTGTTTCAATAGTCAATGAATGGCCATAAGCTGTTCGTTTATGCATTCATTCACATAATGATGATGTGTTTGTGAGGAGTTGGCGTTAGGCCTTCCCCTCTGTCATTAACCTCGGTTTGTGTTGAGTGTTGTTTTACAGGTACCGTGGACCCTGGGGGCCGGGCCCTAGCAATGCCTGATTTATGCCATCCTGGGGGCTGACGGTCATCTGTTGTTTGTATATTGTTTGTCTTTTCTATCTTTTTCTGATATGTGTTGGAACATGAGGTTACTTGATGTTTAGCATTATAGGTCACTTCTGTTTAAGGTTTCTTGTTTAATCAGACAGCAGGGGGTCGTCTACATTTCACCTGTGTTTTTGATTCAGGTGTGTGTACACGTCTCCTTGGTTAGATTGTTCTGTTTTGAAGTAATTTAGGTTTGGTCTATGTCTATAGGATGTTCTGTTTTTTGTGTAGTTCTGTGTTGATATTTTCAGATTTTCCTGGAGTGCATTTAGTGGGCTACCAAGGCGTGGTTGCCCCTCACCAGCATGAAGCTATGAACTGTGTGGAGTCACGGATGACTTGAGGGTCATTCTTGGACACTTCTGGAGCGTTCTCCCTGTTTCGGACGGGGTGAGCTTGCCATCTTGCTGCGGACATTGTTCTCTGGGTGTCAGAGAGGATTGCGACACCTGGGGGTTTGATGTCTGAAGATGGCTCCAGCGTGAGACGAGGAGATGAGACAGCGCTGAGGGCTGTTCTCCTTCGGAGGGGCTAAGTGCTAGTAACCTCTGGCCCCCGATTTGCTTTGTTGTTGTGTGATGATTTGGTTATTTGTATGTGTTTTGGGAATTGTTTGTTATGTTTAATGTTGTTTTGTGTCGAGGCGTTAAGACGCCTCGAAGGGGGGATATGTAGTGTATTTTTATACGGTATTACATCAATACATCTGTATTACTCTCATGTAGTAATCATTTTATTAAGAATAATGAATAAACTCCAATTCAGTAGGAACTTGGTTAACTTAATTAGTTTAACATGTAGATGACAAACAGATGTCCTTTCCTGAGTCAACATTCCTTTGCCCCTGAGGAACAATAGAGATGGCACCCCTGGAGAAGAAGTCAGGAAGTCTACAGGTGATCAAAGCAGGACCGGAAAAACCCCAAGACTGCCCCCATGTCCGGAGGGGGGGGCAGAGCTCAGTGACACCTATTGACCAATTAGAAGACTAGTTGTAAATGTACCTCCCTCGTATGCAAAATTGTTTGTTTATCGTGTGCTCATTGGCCTGAAGCCAAGGATATAAACCGGCGACCGAGTAAAGTACAGTAGTACCGCTGAGATTTGACCGAATGGCGTGCTCAATAAATTTGGTTTAAACTGCATTTTTCTCCAGAAGATTCTTTCCAAGTCAAGACAAAAAGATACGACATTCTGACCTGATCCTCGTCAAACCCGCCGGCCATGTCATCATCCCAGTCCGCACTCCTCCCTTTTGCCCTTTGACCTTTAGGGCGACGATGCATTCTGTTTCCAGGGGAAGGAGGGAGGGAGGGAGGGATGGGCATTTAGGCCTGAAAGAATGTACAGTAAATAGGGAAGCACGATAATGGGAAATGTATATTATTATGTATTTATTGGCTATATGAAATTGAATGAGAAACTGCTGTGTCTACGTACAGCCGGGCAGCGGAGACCAGAGCCAAACAGACACACGTCTTCGCCCGCTCTGTACGTTTTTCAAAGTTTCAAAAAATGAACTTTTGAAGAATCAGAAGTGTTCTTTGTCTTTGGTGTGTTAACAGTGGTATCAGTTAGACTTGGTTAGATCAGAACTATGGGATATTAAATCACCAATTTTAGCTCACTACACCGTACCTAGCCCTCAGGTGGGCATAAACTACAGGTTATCAACTCCTTTTTAAAACACAAAAGCGTGAAATTATAGTTATCATATCTGTTATTGGCCATGAGAAGCAGGTAAATATCGTTTGTCGGGATCAAGTTGGAAACATGCAAATCGCGCCTTAACTGTAAGTAGCCTCGGCTACAGAAGAAGCCAGTCTGTCTTTTCTCTTCCAGTAGATGCATCAACAGCACAGCGACTCTCAGAAGAACACCGGAGACAGTCAGCCAAACTAGACGCATGTATATTGGGGACACTTGATGAATCACAAAGTCAAGACTGATCAAAACAGAGATCAGTCAGAGCCGTCCTTCGCGCCGGTGGAGCGGCACTGACACAGAGCTGATGATGAT
>NC_140254.1:8076659-8080033 GCF_949987555.1 Borostomias antarcticus
CCCTCCAGAGCAGGGGCCCAGCCAGCCAGCCAGGCCCAGGGAGCCCCGCCCCCGTACACACCCCCTCCAGAGCAGGGGCCCAGCCAGCCAGGCCCAGGGAGCCCCGCCCCCGTACACACCCCCTCCAGAGCAGGGGCCCAGCCAGGCCCAGGGAGCCCCGCCCCCGTACACACCCCCTCCAGAGCAGGGGCCCAGCCAGCCAAGCCCAGGGAGCCCCGCCCCCGTACACACCCCCTCCAGAGCAGGGGCCCAGCCAGCCAGGCCCAGGGATGAGGTCCCCCCCCTGGAGGAGGCCTCGGTGAGGCTCTCCATACCACACACACACACACACACGCACACACACACACAGACACTGACACGCACACACACACACACACACACACAGAAACTGATACGCACACACAGACACTGACACACACACACGCTCACACGCACACACACAGACACTGACACACACACAGACACACAGAGAGAGAGAGAGAGACTGACACACACACACACATAGAGAGAGAGCAACAGGATATCACGGTTAAATATGTAGACCAGTAGAGGCACTTGTGTAAAACGTCTCAGTATCACATTTTATCCATGCTTAAACGTAGAATACACACATACCATGTATACGTGGATGGTGCTTGTATATATGCCTGTGCTAAGTGGGGTCATCCCTATATTCCCCGGGTCCTATGTTCTCCGTGAAACGCAAAAGATAAACGTGATTATGCCATCTCATGATTTAATACCAAAAGGGGCAGATTATGCGCCTATTTTAGAAAGGTTGCATTTTCACTGCAATAAGCACTGAATTCCGTGCAAAATATGCCCACATATTTTCACATCAAGTGTAAAAAATGTTGCATGAACTTGACATGGATCAGACGTAGCCTAGCCTAGTTATGTGATGCGCAATGCATATCGCCTCAGTATGCTACGCTAAACGCATTTTTCTTTCGTGTTTCGGGGGTAACATAGGACCCGGGGAACATAGGACCCTTTTTCGGGGGGAACATAGGACCCTGGGAGCATAAAACCCGGGGAACATAGGACCTGGGGAACATAGAACCCTTCCTTGGGGGGAACAGAGGACCTGGGGAACATAGACATGTTCCCTGATAAGTTAGCTAGCTAGCTATCTAGCTAGCTCGTATTCTAATGCTAGCTATCTAATGCGAACAGTAGCTATAAGAACAGTAGCTAACGCTAGCTAATAATAACAGTAAGAATGTGAGCTAGTCTGCTATCTAGTAGTGTTGTTGTTTGCTAGTTGCTAGTAAAATGGTGTTGTTTGCTAGTTTTGCTAGCTAGTTTTGCACTCACCAAAGTTTTTTGACCCACCCAACCAACCCCCAAAAGCGCTCGCAAATTTATACCCCTCTTGTGTCACGTTTTCCAAGGTGAACAACCAACCACAAACTCTGATTTCGGATGCTATTTCACATTTTCATTTGAGCATGACTAAAACGTGACACTGAGCCATTCCACAAAAGTGCCTCTACTTGCCTGTTATACTTTAAGCCATGATGATGGCTTGGGGAGACACACACACACACACACACACACACAGAGGCTGTGAAATTACTTCACGGAGTAGGAAAGGTGGATAACACATCGGGAAGAAGACAGGGTGTGAAGCAGAGCAGTTCTGTTGAGTCCCAGCGTGTTCTCAGCGTGCAGTTGTCCTGCTTTCCTCCCTTGTGGTTCGTCATTCAGACAACACTACGTGAGAACTTCTACTTTAGTTTCTATGAGAACATGGCTGTGAGCCTATGTCGAGCTACCGAGGGCAACTCTAAAATAAAGGCGCACTTTATTAATGTCAGATTAATTCCCTGCTGGCCTCGCTGCGTCTCCGACAGTCAACTCTCATTTCATGCGTCTGCTTGTAGCGCGGGGGTTTCAGGACCCCGTCCCTAGTGAACTCCAGTGACCTCGTCTGCTTGTAGCGCGGGGGTTCTCACAACCCCGACCCTAGTGAACTCCAGTGACCTCGGCTGCAGCCGGCTCCATGAGGAGGGCTCTGTGTCTCGAAGCTCGGCCCAACAGAACCAGAACAAAACCTCTGGGACCTGATCGGCTCAGAGAAATATAGCAGGAACCTCCTGAAGAAGGGAAAAGTTGGAGAGAAAGAGAGAGAGAGAGAGAGAGGGAGGAAGGCAGGGCATGGTAATGTTTTTTCCCCCTCCTCAGAGGTTCTCCAAGGTTCCAAAGCTCGTATGGATCAGCGCTCGGCAGAACAACCAAGACGGCTGGCCAAGTGGACCGGGTCCTTGCTAGATACCAGACCTCCCCCTCACCACAAGCACCTGGACATAGCCAAGCAGCTCTCTCTATCTGTATCTCTCACCATCTCTGCAGGCAGGAGAGACCAGGGGAGACAGACGTGCGAGGGAGAGAGGGAGGATGGGAGGAGGCAGGGTAAAGAGAGGGGGAGTATGATAGAGGAGAGAGAGGGAGGAGAGAGAGAGAGAGTATGATAGTGGAGAGAGAGGGAGGAGAGAGAGAGAGAGTATGATAGAGGAGAGAGAGGGAGGAGAGAGAGAGAGAGTATGATAGAGGAGAGAGAGGGAGGAGAGAGAGAGTATGATAGAGGAGAGAGAAGGAGGAGAGAGAGAGAGTATGATAGAGGAGAGAGAGGGAGGAGAGAGAGAGAGAGTATGATAGAGGAGAGAGAGGAAGGAGAGAGAGGGTATGATAGAGGAGAGAGAGGGAGGAGAGAGAGAGTATGATAGAGGAGAGAGAGGGAGGAGAGAGAGAGAGTATGATAGAGGAGAGAGAAGGAGGAGAGAGAGAGAGTATGATAGAGGAGAGAGAGGGAGGAGAGAGAGAGAGAGAGTATGATAGAGGAGAGAGAGGAAGGAGAGAGAGGGTATGATAGAGGAGAGAGAGGGAGGAGAGAGAGTATGATAGAGGACAGAGAGGGAGGAGAGAGAGTATGATAGAGGAGAGAGAGGGAGGAGAGAGAGAGAGTATGAGAGAGGAGAGAGGAGGAGAGAGAGAGTATGATAGAGGAGAGAGAGGGAGAAGGGAGAGAGAGAGTATGATAGAGGAGAGAGAGGGAGGATGATAGAGGAGAGAGAGAGAGTATGATAAGAGGAGAGAGAGGGAGGAGAGAGAGAGTATGATAGAGGAGAGAGAGGGAGGAGAGAGAGAGAGAGTATGATAGAGGAGAGAGAGGAAGGAGAGAGAGGGTATGATAGAGGAGAGAGAGGGAGGAGAGAGAGTATGATAGAGGACAGAGAGGGAGGAGAGAGAGAGTATGATAGAGGAGAGAGAGGGAGGAGAGAGAGAGAGTAGGAGAGAGGAGGAGAGAGATAGTATGATAGAGGAGAGAGAGGGAGAAGGGAGAGAGAGAGTATGATAGAGGAGAGAGAGGG
>NC_140254.1:8080233-8090233 GCF_949987555.1 Borostomias antarcticus
GGGGGTAACTATGGCAACTGAGTAAACCAAAAGAAGGAAAAAACGAAGAGTAGGGTATACAGAGGAAGGAGGAGGGAGGAGGAGGGGAAGAGGAGGAGTGGAAGGGAGGGGGAGGGAGGGGAGGAGGAGGAATGGAGGAGGACGGGAGGAGGAGAGGAGGAGTGGAGGAGGAGGGGAGGAGGAGGGGAAGAGTGAAGGAGGAGGAGAGGAGGAGTGGAGGAGGAGAGGAAGAGGAGGGGAGGAGGAGGGGAGGAGGAGAGGAAGAGGAGGGGAGGAGGAGGAGAAGAGTGGAGGAGGAGGGGAGGAGGAGGGGAGGAGGAGAGGGGGAGGAGGAGACGAGTGGAGGAGGAGGGGAGGAGGAGAGGGGGAGGAGGAGACGAGTGGAGGAGAAGAGGAGGAGTGAAGCAGGAGTGGAGGAGGAGGGGAAGAGTGAAGGAGGAGGAGAGGAGGAGGGGAGGAGGAGGGAGGAGTGGAGGAGAAGAGGAGGAGTGAAGCAGGAGTGGAGGAGGAGGGGAAGAGTGAAGGAGGAGGAGAGGAGGAGGGGAGGAGGAGGGAGGAGAGTTGCAGATGCTGTTTGATGCTGCAGGCAACTGCAAACATCCTTTTATCGGAGTCTGTCAGGATCCCATTCCCAATGCACCAGGGAGACTCAATCACCAGCAGTCACGATGCCTCACTACCTGTGCTGAGCAGTGATTAGCAAGTCAAGTGTGGGTAAGCAACCATTCTATCCCCCCCCCCACCACCATCAGCACCATGTCAATGTCAGTGTTATTTTATTTATATAGCACCATTCATACAAATCAATGTAGCACAATGTGCTTTCTATAAAAAGATATGGATAAAAACATAAATCAAGTTAGTTAGTTAGTTAGTTAGTTAGTTAGTTAGTTAGTTAGTTAGTTAGTTCGTCAGATAGTTTCTTTTATTAACTAATTAACTGTGTTTATATGATTTATGTTTTTTTAGAACAGATTGAGAAGAGAGTGAGAACAGATTGAAGTAAAATAATAAAAAAATAAAATATATTTTAAAATAGAATAAAAACTATTAAAATTATACTTACAACATACAAATTAAGAACACTAAGATGGTAAAAGCAATGTTAAAATGGTACTGTATGTTTTAAGATTTCTTAAGGCCTGGATTACACTACTGCGTTTTTTGGCGTTTTCCCCCAAAAACACGTTTGTACGTTTGCACCTAGCAATTATACTACTGCGGCCAAAACAAAGCTCGAACCCTGAGGGATACGGCTGGAGCTACGTTTTGGTGCTCGAAATCCAGAGCTGCGTTCTAGTGTAATAGGCAGATCCGGAGACTTTTGAAAAAATAGGAATAGGCCTACACTGTTACCCTGTGTTCACTTCACATTATAACAATCAAACAGGTGAATTATGAGTTTGAGCGATATAGTATCTTAGTGGATATTATAGTTAATATCAATTTGCAAATAAGAATAACAGGAGTCACGCAAAAAACAGCAAGCGGACAATAATGTAGGATGAACTTAAACTGTGTTCAATGTTTAGCCTACAGGTTCTCCCCAAAAAGTAGACATTTCAAATCATAACCCAAACAAGAGTAGACACTTTAATAATAATATTCTCTCTTCAAAAAAAATGAACTGACAAAAAGTTAAAAAGCCTTTATTGAGATATGGCGCTATACGCATGGGTAGGCTCCCCAGCTCAGTTTGTGTTCCCCTTCATCACACCTGTCTGAACTTCCCAGCACTCCTGCCCTTTTCTTTTTGAATAATATTCTCTATTCAATAACCTAATTCAGTCCAAATGTTCCAATATATAGTTGTTATAATCAGTTTATTTTATGTCATTCATCCATTCCCTCCCATTATAGCTCCCATAATATGACGAGAGGTATTGAATGGGTTTGTGTCAGCAATCCTGATCTGTAATCATTGAACAATAGCGTAGGAATCACCTTTTTGGTAGGCCAGACAGGAGAGTCCAGCCTGCTAGTAATACAAGCATGTACCGTAAATCCTCTAATAGTGGCCTGTATTCAATTATAGCCCGGGTCTCTTATAATGGCCGGGGGCACGGTCAACACGGACAAATACAGGCCGGCTCCCTATACAGGCCGGGTCAGAAGGTGAGGGGAAAAAAAGCTCTGGGCTTTACGGTAGTTTTGGTTGCTAGGCACGTTGTTTGAGGTGATAACAAACGTGGCGCCGACCAGAGGAAAGTGTGATGTGAGATTTAAAGAGAGAGCTTTGCAGTATGCTGCAGAACATTCGGGAGAGCAAGCTGCAAAGCACTTTGGCATCAACCTGAAGAGAATCAGATACTGGAGAAAGCAGAAGGATGAACTGCGTTTAGCTGACAAGAAAAGCATGCCTAGCTGGTGGTGGGCGGAAGAAAGTTAGCTTGGAGCTAGAAGCTAAACTTTCAGACTGGATCTACTCAATGCGGGACAAACACAACTGAGTCTCGAGGAAAATGATAGTGTATAAGGTGGTTTTAACGCCCGCACTCGGGTGTGGTGGTCGTAACGCCCAAACGCAGTGACAAGACTGATTTGTGGGCTTGTGCTAGCGACATTTTAAACTGCAATGGAAAAGTAAACGACTCTCCTACAATTACATATCATAGAGAGTCTACCTTACCCATATTTTCTGCTTGTTATGTGCATATTTAGTTATATAAAAACGACCACAAATCATCACTATGAATTCTGTGAAGTGTCGGCCTGAAAATATTGCTTGACGATGCCTCGTCATTGTATGAAAATTCCATATTACTGTACCAACGTTACTGTACATAGGAGTTGGTGGAATGGGAGTTAACGCAGCCCTCCTCCAGGATTCCAAATTGCAGCGTTATCGTCAAAATTAGCAACCCAGTTTAAAACCGACACAACACCACTAGATTAGACTAGAAAAACTGAATTGTTTAGAGGATACTTTGAGCTACAAAGTAAGGTAAATTGTTATCACCAAACGTTGTCTGATTTTATACATTTACAGTTTTTGTGACGTTGTCGCCTCAGAGTGGGTGTAAACGTAGCCCCTTCCACTACAAAACAAAGCAAAGGAGATCTAGGCTTCAGTAGTTGATGGAGTGTGTGAATGTGAATGAATGTGATGTGAATGTGATGATGTTATATTGTTAATAAGTAAACTGGCTGTTTACATACCGGTAGGCCTCTTTGATTTGTTTTGTTGGATGACACAGGGCATATTTTTTTGGTTTGTGCAATGTTTTTGCAATAAAGGTCCTGAAATTAAGGGATTATGTCCATGAGAGTTTAATTTCTAAGAAATAAAGGCCTGGGGCTCTCTGCAGCTCAGTAAATAAAGGCATCGGCCACTATTAGAAGATTCACAGTATTAGTCTTTCAGTATCGGTCTGGGAGACGAAAGGTTTCACCTTGACAATGTTTCTTAGGTGATAAAATTAGATCCTTGTTACATTCTTTATATGGGCCTCTAAACTAAGATCCAGAACAACACCTTAGTTTCTTGCCTGGTATTTCGTATTCAGTGAGTGTTGTTAAGTGCACGGATAATCTCTCTCTTTCATCTTTTTCACCAATGATCAATATTTCAGCTTTGTCCTGGTTTAACTGGAGGAAGGTCTGTGACATCCACACATTTATGTCAGCAAAACATTCTGTCAAACGATCAATTGAGCTGTAGTCAAGGGGTGTCACAGAAATGTAGTGTGTAGTCAATCATCACCACCATCACCACCTCCACCACCATCACCATCACCAACACCACCGCCCACCACCATCACCACCACCACCATCACCACCACCACCACCACCACCACCACCACCACCACCACCACCACCACCATCACCACCACCACCACCACCATCATCACCATCATCACCACCATCATCACCATCATCACCACCACCATCATCACCACCATCACCACCACCATCACCACCACCACCACCACCACCACCACCACCACCACCACCACCACCACCACCATCACCACCACCACCACCACCATCATCACCATCATCACCACCACCACCACCACCATCACCACCACCACCACCATCACCACCACCACCACCACCATCATCACCATCATCACCACCATCACCACCACCACCACCATCACCACCACCACCACCACCACCACCACCACCACCATCACCACCACCACCACCACCATCATCACCATCATCACCACCATCATCACCATCATCACCACCACCATCATCACCACCATCACCACCACCATCACCATCATCACCATCATCACCACCACCATCACCACCACCATCACCACCACCACTACCACCACCATCACCACCACCATCATCACCACCATCATCACCACCACCACCACCACCACCATCACCACCACCATCACCACCACCACCATCACCACCACTACTACCACCATCACCACCACCATCACCATCATCACCACCACCATCACCATCACCATCACCACCACCATCACCACTTTCACCACCATCACTATCACCATCATCACCACCACCACTACCACCACCACTATCATCACCATCACCATCACCACCTCCATCATCACCACCACCACCGGCACACTGTACGGCTGTTGCCGCCACACATCCACCCTGCTGCCCAGTGCCAGCGCTGCTGCTACAGTCCATCAGCCTGTCAGAGGGACTGCAGCTCCCAGGATGCTAAATGAGCTACTTTAAGTGGCCAAGCGCCTTGTCGCGTCTCATGGATTTGATGTCACACTTCCGAGACGGATCAAGAGTGTTCTCAGTATTAACTTGTCACAGAGATCTATCAGTGTAGCGGGAGAAGCCTTGCCCCCCCCCCCCCCCCCCCCGCCCCCTCCTGCTCTCAGCCTCGCTCCTCTCCGTAGAGGGAGAGTGACAGACAGCCCTGAACAGCTCCACTCTCCCTCCTCCTCTTTCAGGAGGATGGGGTTGCGCAACAGCTGGGTCCAACAGTGTGAGTGAGAGACCTAAATAGAGACAGGCTGACCCAGACACACACCTCAGCACTCTGTCCAGCGGTTAGTTAGGGGCGCTCACACACACACACACACGCACACACACACCACACATATACACACACACCAACACACACAAGCACAAACACACACACACACACACACACACCACACATATACACACACACCAACACACACAAGCACAAACACACACACACACCACGCATACACGCACACACCAACACACACAAGCACAAACACACACATCCACACACACACACACACCAACACACACAAGCACAAACACACACACACACACACACACACACACTCCTACATACTGTGCACTCTTCCCCTCGCTCTCTTATTTTTCTCTTTTGTCTCTTTTTCTCTCTCTCACACACACACATCACTGCCCCTCCCCATCCCAAAACTGGCAATCATACTTAATCTCTCTCCAGTCTGAGTAATCCGCGCCAATCCCAGGCTAATCCTGGTTAATTCCGGCCACTCCTCCGCCAGGTTTCACCCGCCGACCGCAGAGACAGGGCGGGGATTGGTCGGATCATGGCAATCGAGGGTGGGCGCGGCGCTGATCGACATAATTGGTTGGACAGTTAGAATAGAGCTAGAAAAACAAGCCCAAGCCCCCCCCCCCCCCCCCCTCAGACTAGAGAACCCGTCCAGATTGGGTCTCATGGCCACGTCACAGCCTTGTTGCCACTCCTGGAGAAAACATGTTTGTCACTAGAGGTTTTAGTCTACTATCATCTGTTTAGCCTGCATAGACATTCACACATACCGTTCTACGTACGGACCTGGCAACCGTCCAGCTCCTCATGCTAGTAAACAAACATCTAACCTGTGTTTTTCCACGTTAGTTTCAGTGAGGGGAAGCCTCTTTTACAAGAGAGAACCAGACACAAAGGCTTTGAAACAGTTTAGGAGAACAGAGAAAGTGCTAGTTCTGAGCCAGCGGTGGTGAGGCCTGTTCTGTTGGCTCGGTGCTGCAGAGACCCGGCTCATTCTCCGCCATCTTTGATCCTGAGGCCAGAATGAAGCGCCGCAGACGTCTTGATTGGCCGTCTAATCCTGCCGTAATGAGACTGAGACCTCTGCACCCCAGAACTCAGACCTGCTCACACACACACACACACACACTGCGCCTGGGCATTCCTCCTCAGAAATCGAGTCTGAGCGGGTGTGAGTCTATTTGAGATCCCAGTCAGTTCTAGGTGCACAATAGAGGAAGTAGGGTGGAACGGTAGAGAGAAGTATGGAAGGAAGGAAGGAAGGAAGGAAGGAAGGAAGGAAGGAATTGACAGAGGAAGGAGGGAACTGAGGAAAGCAGTGAGAAAGGAAGTAACAACCGTAGACAGTATTGTGAGCCAACTGTTTGTATACAGTCAAGAGAGATTCAACACAACAATAATATTGTTAATAACAATAATATTATCTCAACCTCTGTGGTTTACAAACTAGCGTAGCCTCTAGTGTACACAGTGGTACCCTCACGTATTTACAAGACCATCTATAAGAACTCCAGTCTGTAATGTACAGGAAGTGTTCATCCACTGGACACCCAGAGGACAGACGCCTTCGGAGAGAGGAAATCATGGAGGATAGCTCCAGGCCAAGAGGGGGCGCCACGCAGGCTTGTTAGCATATATTTAGCATTTGACGCAACGGATTCTGCCACGACTGCTCGACATCCTCTTCCTCCCAGGACGATGTGCGGAGAGCCTTGTGGTTCTTCTGAGGACTCGTGGAACATCATGTAGTGAATTTTATGAAACCCAGCTTCAACATTTTAAGGAGGCTTCTAATTGACAGCCACGTTCCGCCCCTCGCCGGGCGTTCTAGACAGGGGCCGTTCTGCTCTGCGTTCCGCGCCGAGTTCTTCCATCAGACGCGATTCCAGACGTTCCTGCAGAGTGTTCCGCTGGGGATTGTTCTATAGAGGGCCCTTCTCCAGAGCTAGTGGGACTGCTGCGAAAGACGTGTTCCACCGCGCACAATCATTATTTATGAATCCCTTTCACACAGCCAGCAGTCATTATGCACGGTCCCGTCAATGGGTATCTCTCTATGCTGCACATTTATTTGATAATAAGCAAGGAGCGGGGCTAGAGATTAAAGCATTGACTGGCGTTCATTGTGGAGCGTTTTTCTGCAGGCGCGGGGGGAGGGGGGGCGGGTGTCTGTGTGGGAACGGGGTCTCGTCTCCTAAGCTTGTCTGGAGGCGATCGATGGAAATTAGTCGACGCTAAAGATTCACTTCCTGCGACTGATGTGTCGGGCGGCGCTTGTCTCTTCTGAGGGGAGATGAGGAGCGAGGAGGCAGGGGGGTTGATGGGGCTTGGGGTGGCGCGAGCGCTGGGTGTGTGGCAGGGATGTGCACAGATAGACACGAGGTGGTGCTAGAGCACCTGCCCTTTGCCCTCTGGACAAGGCAAGTGCCCTTGTGAAAGTTTTTTTTTTTTTTTTTTTTTTTACAGTGTAGTCCTACTGTATGTGACCCATGGTGACATCGATCAATTCTCGATTAAAAGCGCGTAATAATAATGCCCCAAAATGCGTTGTAATTTTGCCAGACCCCCCCCCCCACACACACACACACCCGTGCCCCTCCCCTCCCTCTCTTCCTTTGTCAACGGTAAATGCGAAAAGTGGACACAAATGGAGGCGCGCTGCAGCAGCACTGCACACAGCACACACATCTCCTCACTGCCCTTTCCCCATCCAGAGTGCCCG
Source organism: Borostomias antarcticus (assembly GCF_949987555.1). NCBI lineage: Eukaryota > Metazoa > Chordata > Actinopteri > Stomiiformes > Stomiidae > Borostomias > Borostomias antarcticus. The sequence goes on from NC_140254.1 coordinate 8,087,925, forward strand.
AGTGATGACAGCTAACCAGTCAGGTAACACATAAACCAAACGAGTATACTGTTTGCCCCCTAAGCCTCAATTGCCAAACTATAACTTGCATTTATTTGTCTCTGTTGTGAAATTAAAGGAGAATGCTCGTTTTTGACAACCTGGACCTTATTTACGGCATATTATAAGACTTTTGACTCACCGAGATAACTTTGGTGTAATTCGGAGGCCTGTGGAAAAAAATAAATCCAGCGCGAGCCAAGTATATCCATGTAATGGCGGCGGACGGGGCACTGAGAATGAAGCTTCTAAAAAATCTATTTTCTGCCGCGAAACAGTTGTTTTCATCAATCTGTCTTTATGAATCGCTAGTTGTGCTTACATAGAGCGAGGGCTTGTTGGTTTTTCACATGCCTCTGTAATATGATCTTTAGAAACGTCTTTAGAAACGAAATAGCTCCCACACTTGTTCCAGCACGCATGCCCTCATTTTTCACTGAGCACCTGCCCCCTAAAATGTCTGTGCACGCCACTGGTGTGTGGGGAGGTTAGGGTTAGGAGCGCTGGGTGTGTGGGGAGGTTAGGGTAGGGTGAGGAGTGCTGGGTGTGTGGGGAGGTTAGGGTTAGTAGTGCTGGGTGTGTGGGGAGGATAGGGTTAGGAGTGCTGGGTGTGTGGGGAGGTTAGGGTTAGGAGTGCTGGGTGTGTGAGGAGGTTAGGGTTAGGAGTGCTGGGTGTGTGGGGAGGTTAGGGTTAGGAGCGCTGGGTGTGTGGGGAGGTTAGGGTTAGGAGCGCTGGGTGTGTGGGGAGGTTAGGGTTAGTAGTGCTGGGTGTGTGGGGAGGTTAGGGTTAGGGTTAGGAGTGCTGGGTGTGTGGGGAGGTTAGGGTTAGGAGTGCTGGGTGTGTGGGGAGGTTAGGGTTAGGGTTAGGAGCGCTGGGTGTGTGGGGAGGTTAGGGTTAGGAGCGCTGGGTGTGTGGGGAGGTTAGGGTTAGGAGTGCTGGGTGTGTGGGGAGGTTAGGGTTAGGAGCACTGGGTGTGTGGGGAGGTTAGGGTTAGGAGCACTGGGTGTGTGGGGAGGATAGGGTTAGGAGCGCTGGGTGTGTGGGGAGGTTAGGGTTAGGAGTGCTGGGTGTGTGGGGAGGTTAGGATTAGGGTTAGGAGCGCTGGGTGTGTGGGGAGGTTAGCGTTAGGAGCGCTGGGTGTGTGGGGAGGTTAGGGTTAGGAGAGCTGGGTGTGTGGGGAGGTTAGGGTTAGGAGCGCTGGGTGTGTGGGGAGGTTAGGGTTAGGAGCGCTGGGTGTGTGGGGAGGTTAGGGTTAGGAGCGCTGGGTGTGTGGGGAGGTTAGGGTTAGGAGTGCTGGGTGTGTGGGGAGGTTAGGGTTAGGAGTGCTGGGTGTGTTGGGAGGTTAGGGTTAGAAGCGCTGGGTGTGTGGGGAGGTTAGGGTTAGGAGCGCTGGGTGTGTGGGGAGGTTAGGGTTAGGAGCGCTGGGTGTGTGGGGAGGTTAGGGTTAGGAGCACTGGGTGTGTGGGGAGGTTAGGGTTAGGAGTGCTGGGTGTGTGGGGAGGTTAGGGTTAGGAGTGCTGGGTGTGTGGGGAGGTTAGGGTTAGGAGCGCTGGGTGTGTGGGGAGGTTAGGGTTAGGAGTGCTGGGTGTGTGGGGAGTGAGGGTTAGGAGTGCTGGGTGTGTGGGGAGGTTAGGGTTAGGAGTGCTGGGTGTGTGGGGAGGTTAGGGTTAGGAGCGCTGGGTGTGTGGGGAGGTTAGGGTTAGGGTTAGGAGTGCTGGGTGTGTGGGGAGGAACCGGAGGAGAACAGATACAAGGCCCTGGCGGATTCAAGGATAAGGATACACAACCCAATCAGAGGGAAGCCAGGATGGGACAGATGTAGATGGCGCACGGTGACGGGAGGAGCCGTCTGGGAGCAGCGCTGGAGGAAGGAACATCGGGAGAATCAGGAGAAGGAGAATCAGGACATCAGGAGAAGCGCTTTGACGTCTTTTATAGGTGCGGCGCTTCAGGAGTTGCCTTGCGGATAAGAGTACACTGCTAGAAACAGCGTACACGCCGGCCAATTATAGCGGAGGTGGAAGTGATAGGAATAGAAATAGGTCTGTTTCGCTGCCAGAGCCCGTGGTGACGCCAGCTTTGTTCTCCCACTGCACAACTGTTCTGGGTCTGGATGCTTTCTATAGCAGCGGGACTATTACTTCAGTAGCAGGTGTAGCCCGTGGTGACAGAACGGGACATGTGGATTCAGGATGTTGCACAGCAGAGAGGAGGCCAGCACCCCCCCCCCTCTCCTCAGAGTGGGGCAGAGGGCCAGGCCTCGGGCGAC
>NC_140254.1:8095233-8212356 GCF_949987555.1 Borostomias antarcticus
GTTCAAGTCTTTCGAAGAAAAGAAGAAAGTTCATTAGAGACGGGAAAGCTGTCCGTCACATGAGGAGTATCTCCACAGCCCCTCCCCTTCGAAGTCCTCCGAGGGACATTATTCACACAGCCTTCCGCTGCCTCGCCACATTAAACACTACTAAAGAAATGAAATGGATATGTCTCAATCACGGAATCTACCCTTCACAAAAAATAGCAAGCTTATGAGAAACGTATACCGGTTCAGTGTCAGTCGTTAAGCTCCATATTCAACGCAATGCCAGACTTTGGTGATCTCCGCCTCTGAAAAAGTCTGGAGATGTCTCTGTTGAAAATTGAGAAGAGAGAGAGAGAGAGAGAGAGAGAGAGAGAGAGAGAGAGAGAGAGAATCAAAGAGAAGCAAAGTGGAGTGGAGCAGAGCAGAGCAGAGCAGAGCAGAGCAGAGCAGAGCAGAGCAGAGCAGAGCAGAGCAGAACAGAACAGAACAGAGCAGAACATAACAGAGTAGAGCAGAGCAGAGCAGAGCAGAGAAGAACAGAGCAGAGCAGAACATAACAGAGTAGAGCAGAGCAGAGCAGAGCAGAGTAGAGCAGAGCAGAGCAGAGTAGAACAGAGCAGAGCAGAGCAGAGCAGAACAGAACAGAACAGAACAGAACAGAACAGAACAGAGCATAGCGCTCTGGCGGGCGTGGCCCTGGCTGCCTGGCGGCCGTCACCGGGCCCTGGGCCGGCCTGGGACCGTTTCGCCGCGGCAACCGGTGGTGCTGGGAGGAGCCAGGGCGGCCCAGAGGTGAAGCCCCGCGTGGGAGCGTTGCTTAGTGACCTAGTTTCCAGCTTCTCCCCCTTTGAGCTAGACGCCAGAGAGAGGAGTAGTAGGGAGGGAGGAGCACTGGGACGTCCTGAAAGATCCCTTACAGAGCAGCGCTCCACGGGCATCTGCCTGATCCCGCTATATATATATATATATATATATATATATATATATATATATATATATATATATATATATAGTGTGTGTGTGTGTGTGTGTGTGTGTGTGTGTGTGTGTGTGTGTGTGTGTGTGTGCAGTGACCGAGCGACTGTGAGTGTGACTTGTCGATCTGGACCACCGAGGCAGTTTGCGTACATCACCGTACGACCGCCACACACACAGGTACTGAACACACAGGTTACACACACACACAGGTACTGAACACACACAGGTTACACACACGCAGGTACTGAACACACACGTTACACACACAGGTGCTGAACACACACGTTACACACACAGCTACTGAACACACACGTTACACACACACACAGGTACTGAACACACACGTTACACACACAGGTACTGAACACATGCATTACACACACACACAGGTACTGAACACACACGTTACACACACACAGGTACTGAACACACAGGTTACACACACACAGGTCCTGAACACACAGAATACAGCACACACACAGGTACTGAACACACATGTTACACACGCACACAGGTCCTGAACACACAGAATACAGCACACACACAGGTACTGAACACAGAGAATACAGCACACACACACAGGTACTGCACACAGATCACAGCACACACACAGGTACTGAACACACAGGTTACAGCACACACACACAGGTACTGAACACACAGGTTACAGCACACACACAGGTACTGAACACACAGGTTACAGCACACACACACAGGTACTGAACACACAGATTACAGCACACACACACATGTACTGAACACACACGTTAAACACACACACAGATCCTGAACACAGAATACAGAGCACACACACACACAGGTACTGAACACACACGTTACACACACACAGGTCCTGAACACACAGAATACAGCACACACTGGTACTGAACACACAGATCACAGCACACACACAGGTACTGAACACACAGGTTACAGCACACACACAGGTACTGAACACACAGATGAAATGTGTCTCTGTGACTGGGGTTCATGTGTCTTTAAATGAATCTGCGTATGTATATATTGTGCTTGTGTGTGTGTGTCTGTGTGTATATGTGTGTGTGTGTGTCTGTTAGGGGTTTAACGATACACTAATCTCACGATACGATACACGATATTGGGTTGACGATAACAATATGATACGATACACTAAGGGCAGGTGTGAAGGGTTGCAGTAGCGCTGGTGTTCACACCAATAGAGCCTTTCTCCACATTTCTACTCCAATACACTTTGAATTTAGAGCTTAATTGTTGTAATATCATGGAGGCCTAGAGACAAAAGACGTGTTTGTTACCAGCGTTGTGTAGCCAGTGTTCACTGATATACAATAAACATATCACGATATTGTTTTCACCTTGACGATATGTATTGTGACGTTTCTGTATCACGATATATTGTGGCACGATATATTGTTACACCCCTAGTGTCTGTGTGTGTGTGTGTGTGTGTCTGTGTGTGTGTATGTGTGTGCGTCTGTGTGTGTGTGTGTGTCTGTGTGTGTGTGCGCGTGTGTGTGTGTCTGTGTGTGTGTGCGTGTGTGTTTGTGTGTGTGTGTGTGTGCGCGCGTGTGTGTGCGTGTGTGTGTCTGTGTGTATGTATGTGTGTGTGTCTGTGTGTGTGTCTGTGTGTGTGTCTGTGTGTGTGTGTCTGTGTGTGTGTGTGTGTGTCTGTGTGTGTGTGTGTGTGTGCGTGTGTGTTTGTGTGTGTGTGCGCGCATGTGCGTGTGTGTGTGTGCGTTTCTGTGTCTGTGTGTGTGTGTGTCTGTGTGTGTGTGGTGGGGGGTGAGTAGGGCTGTCAGTGAGCATCAGTCAGCCAGGCAGCGGCAGGCAGTACAGATCATTAACAGAGAGAGAGAGAGAGAGAGAGAGAGGGAAAGAGGGAGAGAGAGACAGAGAGAGAGATAGAGAGAGAGAGAGAGAGGGTTAGGGAGAGGGAGAAACAGAGAGAGAGAGATCGAGATAGAGGGATAGGGAGGGAGAAACAGAGAGACAGAGAAGAAGAGAGGGAGGGAGATAGAGAGGGACAGGGAAGGAGAGAGACGAGAGAGAAAGAGAGGGAGAGTGAAAGAGAGGGAGAGGAGAGAAAGAGGGGGAGAGAGAGAAAGAGAGGGAGAGAGGGAAAGAGAGGGAGAGAGAGAGGGGGGGAGAGAGAGCACAGGGACAGAGAGGAGTGCTGAGGGACTGGCACGGCACCACTAAATATCCTCCTTGAGAGAATTACACAGACAGGCCAGCACACATCTCAGTCACGCAATCCCCCCCCCCCCCCTCCCTTCCACCCAGCCGCCCACAGACTCCTCCCCTCCATCCCCATGTACTGTATATCCAGTCACTGTTGATAACAATACTGTACACATATACTAGCTAGCTATTCACGCATATGAACACCACTTTTCCACAAACTGCATAATATGAAAAGCCCATTACAAAACACAATACCCTCCTCCTCCTCCTTTTCATCTACATATGGGACCACCTTGTTTCCTTCCTTCCTCTCCTTTCCTAATGTCCCTCTCTCCTTCCTGCTCGTCCCCCTGTCTGCCCTGTCCTCAACCCGGGCCTGGGCTGTGAGTCATCTCTAGTGCAGCGTCTCTTCTGACCACCCTCCACTCAACAGCGCCATTAAGCAGACAGATTAATGCTTCTATTAAACCCACAGATCGACTCCAGCAGCGGCCATCAGAGGTGGCGTGAGCGCGCAGCGTTATCAAGGGTTTGATGAAGTCAGACTCTGAGCCGGCCTGATGAATCACCTGTGGGAGCGCACGCCATCGGACACGGCGAGGAAATTTCAAAATTCAAGATTCAAGATTCCCTATATTGACATTGTAACATTGCTGGTACAACTAAATTAAAACTCACACCTAACGGGGCTCCAATAGTAAATAGAAAAGTAGATAAATAATAAAATAGAAAGATATATAAAGGTACACTAACACATACACACTCACACCACTATATACACACACACACTATATATACAGTATAAATACACTATATATATATATATATATATATAATATACAGTATAAATAGCTACATATTTACATATTGCACATTGCACAGGTAGGTAGTTATTGCACTTGTGTGTTCCACAGATATAGCACTGGGTGTACAGGATATTGCACAGATGTGTATAGTAGCAGCATGTATTTTAAGACAGGGGGAGGGAGATGGACAGACAGACGGACGACAAAACAGATCAAGATGAGGGAGGAAGATGAGGGAGGAGGATGACGGATGAAGATGAGGGAGGAAGGTGAGGGAGGAGGATGAGGGAGGAAGATGAGGGATGAAGGTGAGGGAGGAGGATGAGGGATGAAGATCAGGGATGAAGGCCGACCATCAGAGAAAAACGTTGTGGAGGATTCAGGTCTGGCTGTAGAATGAATGCTGAGGCCTCAAGCTCCTTGTCCACCATCCATTCTGGACCATTGCTCTCGTAGCAACATTCATTCGTTCATCGTGTTCCGTAATAATGTGGTTATGTGGCTATGTGGTAATGTAGTTGAACAGTTGTTTTATAAGAGAAATGTCTCAACTAGTTTAATAAATGTATTTCTGATTTCATCCCATTTTCACCCAGTTTGGTAGCCAATCACACCTCCCCTACTGGCCAATCATCCCCCGTCGCTGCTGAGACAGCTACCTGACCCTCTCAAGCCCGGGACCATGACTCCAGACACCAGGCGGGGTCGCCGTAGAGCGGCTGATCCTCCCGCCAAAATTAAATCACCCTCTAGGAGGGGCGGCCCTATAAGCCACTCCCCCTGTGGGATCAAGCCATATTCAGATCTGGCGAGAAGAGGGTGCCCTGGAAACTGATGCTTAGACCGCTACACCACCACGGACCCAAGTGTCTCAACTATTTTACAATGTAATTAAAATAAATTATTATTCAGTTAAAGAATTACAACACATATACTGTATTCAGTGCTACATATTTAGATTTAAACAGTCATTTCAGATTCATGACAGTCAGTCATAACTCACGGAGGCTGATTGATATCCTCATAATATAGCCCTGAAATAAATCAAATGACTTTTCTGAAATGCCCGACTGTGAAAATATCTTAAATCATATTAATATGACCAATATCCTTCTAGTGTGGATTTAAGTGTTATTTAGTGGAGGAGTGGGGTTTAATCTATGACATCCATGAAAGCCAGCTTGAAGCTCTTCCTTTGAGCCTTCAAACGCGGGGTAGAGACGAGGAGTGAGAGAGGGCAGCCCTCAAAGAGACGGGAGATGACAGAGTTTAGCTGACTGCGAGGGGGGCAGAGCAGAAAGAGACGAGAGATGACAGAGTTTAGACTGCGAGGGGGGCAGAGCAGAAAGAGACGGAGAGCGCTCGGGTTCATCACAGCCCCCCCCAGAAAGAGACGGAGAGCGCTCGGGTTCATCACAGCCCCCCCCCCCCCCCCAGGCGTCACGTGGACAGAATGCTAAACGCAGAGCTCTGGATACTCCTGACCTATTTCCATCAGACTGACACAGACGTCCGCATTAGGCGGCCATTATTCCCCGAACCCCCCCACCTGTCTCCTGGCCTGCCCTGCGCACGCACCCCCCCGTACCCCCCCGCCTGTCTCCTGGCCTGCCCTGCGCACGCACCCCCCAAACCCCCCCGCCTGTCTCCTGGCCTGCCCTGTGCATGCCTCCCCCCCGAACCCCCGCCCACTTCAACAGCCATACCTCCAGTCCAGCACATCCGCCAGTGAATGTGCTCTGCGGTAATTAAAAACAGCTAAATGATAAACGGAGCAGCGTCTTCAATGACTGCCTTAGTTCTCTCCGCTTCAGCTTCAATACGCAGCGCTACTTCAGGGCTCAATTATAATGTGCCGGAATATTCCATAGGTGTAATGAATATTCATGAGCAAAATACTATGGTTTCTTTATAGGAGCCAGAGGCAGTAGACACGGAGTTCTGTTTCCATTTATCTCGGTTGGCATCGTCAGGAACTTGGCCGTCATCACCGTCACAAATATGACAAGTTGTAAATGTGGTCATCTGATGTGGGGTAACCGACTGACCTCAACTCGGTGCATGAGGTCAAAAACATTTTTAGTCTCTCAAATAAAACCTATAGTTTCTCAAAATAAGGCTTTCTCTCCCTGGTTAATAGTGCTAATCCTGTTACTGCTAGCCTGCGAGAGGATGATACTGAACAACTGAGTGTCACCTGATTGATGCTGAACATCACTTGAACACGAGGACGCTTCATTGAGAATGATCAGCGTTAATGGTGACACACAACGGAGCAGAGGAGTTAAGCGGCCTTTAATTGTGGCTCGTTTTTCTTTTTCTACAATCAGGTCTGTTATTTTGTCCTCGCAACTTTGCAAATTGTACCAGGTCGGCCTTTAAGGAAAGCACACCCCCCTCAAAACAACGGGGATTGCTGGATAAACTGTTGACGACTGAGTTGTGTGTGGGGCTTTTATTTTGAAACTGAGATCTGCCTGAGGTTTGGTCCGACCCGAGGTGTGACTACTCCCTGGTGACCCAGCAGTCAGGGCAGGACGGCCCGAGGCCCTGGTGGGCCCAGCAGTCAGGGTGGGACAGCCCTAGGACCGACTGGGCTGGGAGCTCCAGGAGGCTGGGCCTCCCTGCCTCCGGCAGCATTAATCACCGGGCCGCTGTCCTGCGCTGTTTACGCCCCATCAATCTTGGTTTGCCGGAGTCTCAGAGGGAGAAACCACCTCATGAAGATCTGATTAAAAATGTAAGTACCTCATAATATAAGCACATGCCGGGCTGCTTCCAGTCGATATTCTCTAATACCGGACGTCGGACGGTGGGGGACTCATCGACTACCCGGGAGACAGGGAGGTCCACCTGCTGACGCAAGGACGGTTCGGATATGGACCCGGTGGGAGCCAGTGTGTGTTTGTGCGTGTGTGTGTGTGTGTGTGTGTGTGTGTGTGTGTGTGTGTGTGTGTGTACCGTGGTGAGGTGAGGGTGGGAGGGGAGGAATGGAGACGGAGGAGTGGAGAAGTCATTTGTGGTGGGAGCAGACGGGGGGGGGGGGGCGGAGAGCCTCCGAGAGGCACATCCTGTCTGCAATTAAGGAGAAATCAGAGAGATCTGCGCTGTCTTGATAATGAGCCTATTCTGAATTATTAACTAGAGCTGTACCCCCCAGACCTGCACTCACACACACACACACGCCACACATACACACACACACATACACACACACACACAGATGCACATTATGCACACAGACAGGCAGATGCATACGTACTCAGTGCTGAAATTGAACACCCACCCATTCACACAGAGGTTGAGGGCCTGAAAAGTTACAGATCATCACAGCGCTCTGTTAACTACATACTAAGTTATTAACTTACTAACTAAGTAACTAACTAACTAACTACATACTAGCATATGAACAACAACAACACAAAAACATCCAGGCATGCGATACTTACGCCCATACGACTGATAGTAGTAGTTATAATAAAAAATTTTAGAAAGAAGATGCACTTGTGAGTTCTGGCAAGTAGTAGTACATTGGCTCTTTCTACGTTAAATGCAATTATTGTTAGTCGCTTTGGATAAAAGCGTCTGCTTAATGACTGTAATGTAATGTAATGTACATTCGTACTACATGTACTACTGCAGTACTTACATCTATACTACTGAAGTAGTTAGTTATGATGCATCCATACTACATGTACTACTGCAGTACTTACATCTATACTACTGAAGTAGTTAGTTATGATGCATCCATACTACATGTACTACTGCAGTACTTACATCCATACTACTGAAGTATTTATAATACATTCATACCACCATTCATACTTATTTTTTTTATTTTTTTTCCATTGTTTGTCAATGTATTACTGATTTTGCACCATTGGATTTACTGTAGCTTGTAAAGTAAGAATTTCATTGTACTCCCTACACTTGCATGTTGCTGCTGTCGGGTCAAAACCTCATACCTGTAGCTATATTTTGGTGGTTTTCTTTCCTCCCTCAATTGAAAGCTGGAACTACCCTTTACAACCTCTGAATGCCTCCCAGCCCTGGGAACAATTAAATGAATTCTAAACTCACCATTTGTGACAAATGTAACCTTGAATGTGACAAACAACTTTAAATTTGAATCTGCATGTACTACTGCAGTATATCCATGCTACTGGAGACGGCACCCAGCGAAAACAAGGACACCCCCCTCCAGAACCACACCAAAGGACAGGAAGGAGGGAAAAGGACATGGAGCAGCCAGTCAGAATCAGGCGTCAGCTCCGTCAGAACTAGAGGGAAGCTGGCCTGAAGGAGCTGGGGGACCAGCTCAGGCAAAAGCTTGCCCGGCTGCATAGAGTGGAGAGGCTCAGAAAGAGACGGAAGAAAAGAGAAAAGGAGATGACCAAGTTCTTCAGAGATCCATTCAAGCATGCAGTTGCTGGATGAGAAGTGGAGCGGGAAGCTTGACATCTCCAAGCAGGAGCTGGAGACAGTAATGTGACAACAGGCGAGCTACACCGCTCGGCTCTCCAGGGTACGTGCCACGCCCAGCCTCACCAACCTTGCCATTTGATACCTCCCCACCCAAATTGCGTGAAGTGGAGGAAGTCATCAAGAAGGCAAGGTCAGCATCAGCCCCTGGGCCTAATGGGCTCCCCTACAAGCTGTACAAGAACTGTCCACAGGTGGTGTGAATACTGTGGAGGCTCATGAAAACGGCTTGGAGGAAGCAGCAAGTCCCAGCCGAGTGGCAGCAAGCTATCGGTGTATTCATACCAAAAGAGCAGAGCTCCCATACTATCAGCCAGTTCAGAGGCATTGCCTTGCTGAATGTAGAAGGGAAGATTTTCTTCTCCATCCTGGCAAGGAGAATGACCAACTTCCTTGTGGCAAATGAATACATCAAAACAAGCTGCCAGAAGGCTGGAGTCCCAGGCTTCCTTGGTTGCATCGAGTACTCCTCCATGATTTGGGACCAAATCCAACGGGCAAAGAGAGAAAAGAGTGACCTACCAGCAAGTGCTGTGGTTAGACCTCACCAACACTTATGGTTCAGTGCTGCGCAAGTTGTTGGACTTTGCCTTGGAAGCTGGCCGAAAAACCACTTAAAAGCCTGGGGAGGCAGTACACTGCAGACTTGTCCAACAGGCAGATTGGGAAGCTAGCTAAGCAGCAACTTGCAGAGGGTCTGGCAAGGATCGATCAAAGCCAGCTGACAGGGAAACACAAATGTGGTGTTACCAGCACACACTATACCAATGTGTGCTTCAGTGATGTGGCCACTGAAGGTTTGTGAAATTCCCACTTCAGAGGTCAGCAAGATGGACAGCCTAGCTAGCAGGTACATCAGGAAGTGGAGTGGCTTGCCCCACTGCTTCTCTGATGCAGGCCTCTTTGGCTGGAATATGCTGGAGCTCCCTTTGAAATCCATCAGCCTAGGATACAAGCAGGAGAATGTGCGCCTCATACTGGAGCTGAAGGAGTCTTCTGACCATCTCAAAAGAAGTGCAAAAGTCTCCTTCCACACAGGTCGCAGGTGGAAGGCGCAAACCGAGGTAGACAAAGCCATCTCCAGTCTGCGACACCGAGAGCGGATGGGGTCAGTCCAGGTCGGTCATGCTGGCTTAGGCTGGGGAGCACTGCAACAGTTCTGGTCAAAAACCACCAAGAGACAACAGAAGACCATGGTGGTGGATGAAGTCACCAGTATAGAGCAGGAGCACTTCCACATAAAGGCAGTGTCCCATGGCCACCAAGGAGACTGGATGCGGTTGGACGCTACGGTGAAGAGGCACATCAGCTGGGCAGACATCTGGAGGACACCACGAAGCAGACTAAGCTTCCTGATAAGAGCAGCCGATGATGCTCTCCCATGCCCCCAGATTCTCACCCAGTGGTTTGGAGATGAGGTAGGCTGTCCACTGTGCAACAACATCAAGGCAAGCCTCCAGCACATCTTATCAGGTTGTACGGTGGTGCTGACCCAGGGTTGCTTCAGGTGGTGCCATGATCAATTCCTGGCCAAGTTGGCAGAGCTCCTAGAAAGATGCAGGGTAGCAGCCATCCGCACCCAGGAAACAACAAAGCCTACCCTAGCAGCTTTTGTCAAGCCAGGCAGCACGCGCCAAGCACTTGCAAAAGAGAGGGATGCGATTCGTAGATCTGGCAAAGAGTGGAAGATGTTGGTAGACTTAAAGGGCAATGCTCGTTTTTGACAACCTGGACCTTATTTACGACATATTATAAGAAGTTTGACTCACCGAGATCACTTTTGTGTAGTTCGGAGGCCTGTAGAAGAAATTTAAAATCCAGCGCGAGCCAGTATATCCATGTAATGACGGTGATCGGGGCACCGAGAATGCAGTTTCTCAAAATCTATTTTCGGCCGCTAAACGGTTGTTTTCATCAATCAGATTGGATGAATCGACAGTTGAGATTCCTCAACGCGAGGCATTGTTTCGGTTTTCAAATACGGGGTCTTTAGCCTCTGTAATATGATCTTTACACGCCTTTCCCCACTTGCTCCAGCACGCATGCGCACAGGCCAGCGCGCAGACTGGCTATTCTCCGGCTCACATTCTCTGCGCTACGATCGGATTGTTGCTGACGAATGACGACGACAATATTCTAGTGCAGAGAATGTGAGCCGGAGAATAGCCAGTCTGCGCGCTGGCCTGTGCGCATGCGTGCTGGAGCAAGTGGGGAAAGGCGTGTAAAGATCATATTACAGAGGCTAAAGACCCCGTATTTGAAAACCGAAACAATGCCTCGCGTTGAGGAATCTCAACTGTCGATTCATCCAATCTGATTGATGAAAACAACCGTTTAGCGTCCGAAAATAGATTTTGAGAAACTGCATTCTCGTTGCCCCGATCACCGTCATTACATGGATATACTGGCTCGCGCTGGATTTTAAATTTCTTCTACAGGCCTCCGAACTACACCAAAGTGATCTCGGTGAGTCAAACTTCTTATAATATGTCGTAAATAAGGTCCAGGTTGTCAAAAATGAGCATTGCCCTTTAAGAAGGCAGCTGGTCATCCGGAGAGAGATCGTAACAACCACTCTCTGGCCCGACATCGTCATGTGGTCTTCAGTGGAGAGAAGACTCCCCATGATTGAACTTACCGTCCCCTGGGAAGACGGCATGGCAGCATCCCACGAGAGGAAGTTCGGAGCAAGTAACACTTCACCTGTCCAATGATCTGAATTAGTTACATACAACTGCAGTACTAACATCCATACTACTGATGTAGTTAGCTGTGATTCAGTACATTCATACTACTGCAGTACTAACATCCATACTACTGCAGTACTAACATCCATACTACTGATGTAGTTAGCTGTGATACAGTACATTCATACTACTGCAGTACTAACATTCATACTACTGCAGTACTAACATCCATACTACTGATGTAGTTAGGTATGATACATTCATACTACTGCAGTACTACATCCATGCTACTGAAATAGTTCTATTTCGTGGAGCTCCGCCCCACAGGGCTAGCTTATACTGGCTTGTGAAACCTAGTCAGCTACATTTGACTCAAGAAAAAAAAACATACACGCACCTGTTTCCAACCAGGTCCAATGCACCACTGTATAAACGGGCTTTGTCTGCACAACTGCTCCTTTGAAATTTTCAGCTTGCGAAGACAACTGAGAAGAGAAGAACGAAGATGACTTCGCAGCGACTCACCGTGGAGCCAGCGGCGTCCTTCTGGGATCCCCAGCCAGTGCTGCCCAGGCTACTGGAAAGATTCTGCGGTTGCGGCGCCCTCTATAGCAACATGGGATATCCACTCTGCTCTACTGCATGGGGCCGCAGCACGCCAGGGCGGGTCTGATGCTGTGTCCAGACTGCCAGACCCGCGTTCAACCTGAGCCTCTGGAGAGGCTTCACCAGGTGCAGTTCATTGACTACCTGCCGCCGCCGCCGGGGAACTAAGATCCTGCGGCGGCTTTGTCTGAATGGGCAAATAGACAGCGGGTTGTCAGTAATGCAGACGCTGTAGACCCACTTCCTCATTCTATGAATAAAGTGCTTCTCGGCAGGAATGCTATTCAACCTCATACTGAATCGGGACATGGAACTCTATGGGGATTTTTCATGTCCCTTTCGAGGATGGCCCACCTTGGACCAGGACACCAGAGTTTCTCCACTGTCCGGTGGCAGTCAGGGCCAAATTGAATTATGGGAGATTCCTCAATCTGGTGCCACGATCTCTGGCACAGCCTCTCTTGAACCGCTTTACAGTCTAGCAGGAGAAGTGCCTCTTGCCTCCTGGACAGCTGGTTACAGCGTGTTCTGATGGAGGGGTATTCCATTCAGTTTCGCTGCCCCCTCGGATGTTTTTGCGTTTTGCCTTCCAGGGAGTGGCGTACGAATATACCAGACTCCCATTTGGATATGCGCTCGCCCCCAGGACGTTCTCCATTTGTGTGGAGACGGAGTTGAGGCCACTGCACCAGCAGGGCATCAGGATCCTTACATACCTGGATGACCTGCTGGTTCTGGCTCCATCGCCCCTTCTGGCTTGACGCCCTCTGCTACGGTGGTGAAACATCTCAGCGACCTGGGGTTTGCGGTCAATTGGAACAAGAACGCTCTGTGGCCAGCTTGTCAGATTGTTTACCTAGGTATCAATCTGGACACAGGCACCATGAGAGCATATCTGTCCGATCCAAGGAGGGAAACGTTAGAAAAGAGTCACCATTGTCCGTCTGTCCCAAAGGCACGGCTCCGTCTAGATCCTGTGAGACACGCCTGGTGCGGGTACCGAGGTTGTTGGAAGGGACCTCAGCTATTGGAGGGACCGGCGTGTAATAGCACACGGCGTCCAAATAGGCAGTGTCAGGTCAAATCACCGTTTTCAGGAACACATCTCTAGACGGCTGGGGTAGTACATGTCTGTCCCAGGCCGTAGGTGGTTTATGGGCCGCCAGGGAATGGCGCCACATCAACCCCCTAGAGTTAGAGGTGGTGCCGCTGGTGTTGCGCCACTTCGGCCACCTGGTAAGGGGGCGCGATGTGCTGGTGCAGCCAGACAACCAGACCGCAGTAGCTTATATCAACTGGCAAGGGGGAGTTTGGTCGCCGGCACTTCACCGATTGACGGTGATTTTGTAGCAATGGGCTCATGTCAACCTCCAGTCTCTGACGGTGCGGCACATTGGCGGCTACCTGAATGTTGGGGCGGACTTGATGTCTTGAGGCAGGCCTCATCCGGGCAAGTGGAGCCTACATCCTCAGATTGTTGCCCAACTCTGGGCTCAGTTTGGCAGGGCCAGGGTGGATCTCTTCACTTTGAGAGTGAAGTGTCCGCTCTGGTTCTCTCTGAGTCAGCAGGACCAGCCTCCGCTGGGGGTGGACACGTTCGCGAATGCCCACTGGCTGAAGGCGCTGCTGTATGCCTTCCCACCAGTGGGGCTAATCATACCATTGTTATCCAGGGTACGGTCAGAGGATCTATCAGTGATTCTGATAGCGCCGGACCAGCACTGGGCGAGATGGTATGCGGAGGTGATGGCCATGACGTCTGTGGAACCGTAGTTCATCCCTCAGTGGCCAAACGCGCTTTCCCAGGCGGGGTGCTCAATTTGCATGCCCCCGGTTCTGGGGTGCTCTTGAATGGCGGAGATTGTATGATAGAGGACTCTCTCCGGCTGTGATCAGTACGATTCAGAGTGCGCGCGGCGTCCACTGCCATGGTTTACTCGGTTTATTCTGGTAAGTGGGCCGCATTTGCATGCTGGTGTGAAGACAGGGACATCACTCCTGAGTCCTGCTTGGTTGAGATGATGTTGGAATTTCTGGAACACCTGATGGATCATGGAGACGGTTTAGCGGCATCCACTATCAGAGTGCATGCATATGCTATTTCTGCGATTAAATGTCATCTCTCATCTCTCATTTCCCTCATCATGGGTGATGGGAGCAAAGCTGTTTTGCGCGGATCCATCTTTTGTTCCGAAAGTGGTTCGGGGCGCATTCAGTGCACAGGACTTGGAGCTGAGAACCTTCTATCCTCTGCCTCATGCTAGCAAGGAAGAGGCTCGCTTACACTTGTTGTGTCCTGTGCGTGCGCTGACTTGTTATGTTCAGCGCACGGCTGCGATCCGGACTACCCTCCAGTTGTTGGTTTGTCACGGCCCAGGGAAGGTGGGTTCACCGCTTTCTAAACAGCGTCTCTCCCAGTGGATTTGTGAGGGCATCTCCAAGTCTTGTGAGACTGCAGGTCGCCCTCTGCCTGGGGCTGTTCGGGCACACTCTACGAGGGGCGTGGCCACGTCAGCTGCCCTGTTCAATGGTGTGTCTGTGGAGGACATTTGTGCGGCAGCGACTTGGTCGTCTCCGTCTCCTTTAGTCTGTTATTATCTTTTACCCACGTCATCTGTCTCTGTGGCGTCGTCTGCGCACAGTCGCCAACGGGAGTTAGCGTTAGACATGATGTTCCAGGGCGGGACCGTCTGGTGAGTGATGTCTTGCCCTCGGCTGTGATAAACCGAGTGTGGCGGGGTGGGGCCAGTGCTTGGGCGGGGCCAATGTTTGGTATGGTCTCACCTTGGAGCGCTGGCTCCTGTCCTGCCCTATTGGTACAATAGGGCTAGCAAACAGAACAATGGTTATGCATTATAACTCTATTTCTATGAGTAGAGTGGAGCCCACAGGGTGCAGACTTGCTGACCCCGCAGTCTGCTCACTGAAAATATCAGTTAGGAGCAGTTGTGCAGGCGAAGCCCACTTATACAGTGGTGCACCGGACCTGGTTGGACACAGGTGCGTGTATGTGTTTTTTCTTCAGTCAATTGTAGCTGGCTAGGTTTCACTAGCCAATAGGAGCTAGCCCTGTGGGGCTCCGCTCCACTCATAGAACTAGGGTTACAATGCCTAATCATCGTTAGTTGTGATACATTCATACTACTGCAGTACTAACATCCATACTGCTGAGGTAGTTACTGTAAGTTATGATGCATTTGTACTACTGTAGTACTAACATCCATACTACTGAAGTAATTAGTTATGATACTGCAGACACACTGCAGTACGGTAGCAGTTCCTAGCACCGGTAGCACAGCTGAAGGCCGGGCTAGATGAACCAGGTGAACCTCCTCAGGCCATAGATTGACCATGTGGGGGTCTGAGGTTGCCAGCCGACTGGACATCTACCCATGGGCCCCTACGCGCAGCCGAGTGGGACATCTGGAACACACACACACTCACACACACACACACCACCGAGGGTCTGTGAGCTGGGCCCACTTTTTAACGGCATCCCCGGGCGCCGTTCCCAGAGTGGTCTCAGTCCGCCAGGCAGGGGGGCGCCCTGGACCCGGTTCAGTCCGCCAGGCAGGGGGGCGCCCTGGACCCGGTTCAGTCCGCCAGGCAGGGGGGCTCCCTGGACCTGGTTCAGCCCGCCAGGCAGGGGGGCGCCCTGGACCCGGTTCAGCCCGCCAGGCAGGGGGGCGCCCTGGACCCGGTTCTCGCGGTGGAATTTATCAGACTCCGACAGTCAGCTGGGGCGTGGAGGGTGAGAATATTGTGCTCCTTTCAGATATGGATCATTTATGCGGTACGTTCCACGCACGCACACACACACACACACACACACACACACACACCCCTCGAGCCCCTCAAGCCGAGGCCTCTCCACTCCACAATCATCCCAGCACTCGTGTCCCCAATTCTCCCATTCAACACAATGCCTTTGTAACTCCGCACACCAACTGACAAGATCCTCTGTTCAAATCCCTACTGTCTACACACACACACACACACACACACACACATACGGCCCCTCCTCCCATCGCCACACCAAACAACAGTTCCCCTCCACTTTGCCCTCCATTCACAGCACTGACTGATCAGAAGAGGTTTACAGTGGCCTCCAGAATCTCCTTCTCAAACAAGCCCCCGCCCCCCTCCACCCACACCCACACACACAACCAAACACCCGCCCCCGTCCCCCATCCCCCCCGCCCCTAGCGCCAAGCCCGCCAGCTCGAGGGCTCCCTCTCCTTCTGCTAGGCCTTTGTGGTGATAACAATAACCATGGCGTGCTGCAGAGGGCTCGCTGCTGAGGAGACCCTCCATCCCCAGACCCCCAACTCCTCCTCTGTCTCGGCTGGGGCCCAGGCAGCACAGTCTGCATGAAGGCTGCTTTCAATGAGCTCAGAGGCTGGGTCCACCGCCGCGCTCTCTCTCACTCTCTCTCTCTCTCTCGCGCGCGCGCTCTCTCTCTTGCTGTCTCTCTCTCTCTCTTTCTCTCTCACTCTCTCTCCCACTCAATCCTCAAGCCTCAATTCAAAGTAGCTCTACATCGGCGGGACAAATATAATAGCCTTTCTTCGAAATGCCTCCCTGCCACCTCTCTCTCTCTCTCTCTCACATATACACACACACACACACTATTTACCATGATATAATTCTCGGCGGAGCAAAATGGACACTTGCCCTGGCGGGCTCTCAGTGTACTGGGCCCAGCCGTGTCCAGCAGGACCGGCTAAGTGTACTGGGCCAGCCGTTTCCAGCAGGACCGGCTCAGCATACTGGGCCAGCCGTGTCCAGCAGGACCGGCTCAGCGTACTGGGCCAGCCATGTCCAGCAGGACCGGTTCCTGGACTTTGCTGTCTGCTGTCTCGCCTTCGCGCCATACGCCTGTCTGTCAGCACTCGGTCTATACAGTCTATACAGACCTGGACACAATACAACCCCTACTGTGTGTGTGTGTGTGTGTGTGTGTGTGTGTGTGTGTGTGTGTGTGTGTGTGTGTGTGTGTGTGTGTGTGTGTCTGTGTGCGTGCGGTGTGTGTGTGTGTGCTTGTGAGTGTGTGTGTGTTTGTGTGCGTGCGTGTGTTTGTGTGTGTGTGTGCGTGTGTGTGTTGGTGTGTGGGTGTGTGGGCAAACCACCCCCTTGGGCTCGGTTGCCATTAGTACCACACTGCGGTCAAGAGCTGGACCTTCCCAGAAAACAGACCTGTATTAATAGGGCTCCAGCTACTGTTTGAGACCCAGAGGCTCCATGGCCAAGACAGAGACAAAGGACCCTGGGGCTGAATTTACCACCGGCTTTCAGACAGGATTACACAACCGCTTTTAAAGACCCTTTACTAGCAGCCGAGCAGCGCATCAGAGTCCTCCCACCCCCTGTCAGTCCACCTCTCTTTATTCAATACCATCAGAAACCTAGCCATGTGCGTGTGCATACGTGTGTAAGACTGTTGGTGTGTGTGTGTGTGTGTGTGTGTGTGTGTGTGTGTGTGTATGTGTGTCTCTGTTCTTAAAATCGTATTAAAAGCGTTTGCCAACTGTTACAGCCCAACATGTGCGTGCATGTGTGTCTGTTTTTTAAGAGCGCTATTATGATTGAATCAAGTTGTTTTTGCCTTACTTGGTGCAGATCAGATCGCTGCCAAACCAGCCAATCAAAGCACAGAACCCTGTGGAGGTATCTGAGCTGAGGTCCAGCTGGGATACCGTGGGCAGCAAAAACAAGACCCCGGGAATTAAGCCCCTTTTAAATCCAATTTTAAACCTAACCATATAGATTGGAGTATTGCTATTCCTCTACTTACGCCTAAATGAAATGGGGATTTGGAGAGCTTAATCCCTCTCTTAATACCGCTCTTTCTCCTAATGTTATGAAGCTAGTGTATCAAGTGAAAGAGACACCAGACATGGGGAGGGCATTTCAAGAAAAAAACAACATCTGTGTATGTTCATTTGAAATAACGGCTTTGTCATCATAAGATGCCATAAAGGCCAGGGAAGATGGAGGGGAGGTTTAGCGTGAACTCTGGTTGACTCCGGGCCCAGGCTGCTGAGGTAGAGGAGGGTCGAGGAGATGAAAACAAATGCACCCTGCAGGTCGAGGCCTGAGCCTTCTCTATACCCCGTGGATGGGATGACAGAGAGGATGAGGTTGACCCTCTTTTAACATATCTATCTATCTATCTATCTATCTATCTATCTATATATATATATATATATTCAAAATTCAAGATCTGTTTATTGTCCATATTTGTGATTCACACATAGCCTACTAGATATACTATGTATATATATATATATATAGGCCTACACACACACACACACACACACATATATATATATATATATATATATATATATATATATAGGTCACACTTTACAATAAGGGGCACAAAAAACATTAGTTAACTGTTAATTAATGCTTATTTAGGGTTAGGTTAGGTTAGTAATGTTAATTAATACCTTAGTTAAGGTTAGGGTTATGTGAGTTAACCTTAGTTAACATAAATAGCATTAGTAAATGGTTAATATAGACATTAGCTGTCACTTAATGCTTAATAATGCATTAACTAATGCTTATTAATGTACCCTTATTGTAAAGTGTTACATATATATTATATATACAGTACTGTATATACATTTGACATAATGTCCCCCGTTACACAATGACCCCTAGTTGAAGACTCTGCGGGAACTCATACAACAGATCAAGCTGGAAACGGTATTAAGATGTTTTCGCACAGGCTTGTGGGTAGCCTATCCCATTGGGTTGGGAGTTGTTTGACAACTGCAGAAAGAATGGCTTCCTAACAAAGGGGCCTCGGCTGATCTGAGACATTCCCTCACAACATGTAGCCAACTAAATAGATTACAGAATCTCAGATATTACATTATTAATTTGAATTGAAAGGATAAGCTGTAGGTTATTTCTATCTGTCCGGAGCTGACCTCGTGTTATCATCTCCCACGGATTGTTCCTCTCTTCGTTTCCAAGGCAGCTAATTGCATAGCCTGTGCGTAAGCGCTCGATGGCTGGAAGGGGGCGGGGTCGGTGTTCATCCAGACCAGCCGGGCGGCGTGACGCTCAACCCGGGGAACGGCACTACTGACCGGGGCGCACTTGTGTCCCCCGCATGGCCTGTTTTCAATCCCTCCGACCTGGCACAGGCGTACTTGCGCTTGGCGATGAAGAAAGCACATTTAGAAGTCAATGAAAATGCCCGACCTCGTCCCGCAGCATATTAAACGTACATGTATCGATGCGTCACGGCGCGTAACATTATCCGAGAGAAACCGGGCGTTTACATTTGAACTGGTTTTCACTGCTGTGCTCAGACATAATCCCAAATACGATGAACCCTGTGAACCTTCCTCCCTCCGTTCACCGCCCCTGAACCCTCTCCGCCTCCCTCCGTTCACCGCCCTTGTCTACACACGGGATCGTGGAGAGCGGTGAAGTAGCCTAGTCTACTGGGAGGAACATGTGTCAGAGCCTGATATCAGGCGAGCCGTATTGACAACCAGTTTTCAGTTCTGGTTGACCGCAGTCTAGTGTATGAACGTGGCATGCGTGATGGTGGATGGCAAAACAATCCCCCCACAACCATTCAAATAGGCCTGGAATGTCAAGTGTATAACCATAGCCTACCTTCCATCCAGCTGAACTATTGCTGTCGCCTTTATCCTTGAAGTAAGGGACGAAGCGCACCATCCAGTCGTAAATCTGTGACAGGGTGAGTCGCTTCTCGGGGGTACTTTCGATGGCGCGCGTGATGAGATCCGCGTACGACTGGTTCCCCCACGCGTTCCGCCGGGACGACTTGGATTTGCGCAGCTGGCTGGCGACGTCAAGCGCGGCCCCCGACATGCATGTAGGGGCGGCAGCGATAGGGGCAGGGGCGCCGGCCGGGTGTTTAATCTCCGCCGGCGCGCCACCTCTCCTGCACGTAGGCACGTTGTACTGCTCCACCTTAACAGACGCCAGGGGTAGACCTCGATTCGCCTCCTCTCCCCCGGGAAAATCCTCCGGGCACGGCGGTGGCCAGGTGCATGACCGCGGCCGGACCTGAGGCTCGTATTCCGAATCGATTTCAACCTGATGCGCATCCATTCTGCCATTCTCCATCATCAGCATGATGCTCCCCGAATACCGCCCGAACCGGCAAGGTCACAAAACGCAAACCTCTAAAAACCCTACAACAGCTTGAGAGTTGTGGAAATACTCAAACTGCCCTGTCTAAAAGCAAACGCTACTATCTGAAACAAAAATATTATAAACCAATATCAAAAAGCCGGGAGCGGCGTGGAATATAATCATTCTGCACGACCACATGCAGTACGAGACATACCGAGAACACGTATCCGAGGCATCAACAAGAATATGAGTCTCTCTTCCATGTTAATTGGTCAATATAATAACACGTTGCAAGCGCACACAAGTCCAGTTGACGGTTAAAAATCCATGTTCAGATCATGCTCAGCACCAGGGACCTGCGCGTGCCCCTCTCCTGTGTGTGTGATCGTTCCTTTGCAGCAACAGTTGATTTCTTTGACAGACGGTTTGACAAGCGGCTGGGCCAGGAGGCTTGAAAGAAAATCTTGGATCAACCCCAAAATTAAAGCCACATAAATTGACTTTTTTTATTCTGAGGTCTGCTCAGTTTTCCGTCGTCTGGGATCCCGGTCCTCTCGGCGGATTTGTGACCGGCTTCACAAGCAAAGCGCTCACGCGAACACACTCATAACTGATATAGTAACACACTGTGAGCGCTATTTACTCCCTTAAAATAAAGACCTCGTGAATCATTTATAAAGCCGCAGAATTCCAGACGAAAAAAGCCTCACGGCTTTTGTTGCATCCTCTTCCTTCCCTCCAACGCCGAAGACGCCCAGTCATTTATTTCCCAACCCTTATTTCGTTAGATTGTCAAAATACCATTCCTTCCACATTTGTACAGCCCGTCTCTCGGCATCAAGCGACTACACTGTAGCTAGCAATAAGTGCTGCTCACATAATTGGACGACGCCGGGATCAAGTCACTCCCTCCAGAACAGGTTTAGAGGGGGGGGGGGTCTACAGGATCTTACATCTTCACATGGGAAGCCATATAGCCTAAAGTATTTTATTCTTGATACATTTTCTTGGATAATATTGTGTGTATATTTCATCAACGGGCATTTGTTGCTGTTAAAATCATTTGGATGCATTTTGTTGACAAACGTGCCTCGGGGTGGAATTAATTGAAAGCTGTGTTGAATAGCGTGAAGCAGAGACCGGACAAAGGGCTTATAGCCTCCTCAGATTCACTTATTAAGGCATTATAATTCACAGGTTTGCTCCAGATCAGGCCGTACAACACCATACGTAGCCTGCAGTAGCCTAGTACAGCCAACATCCAAAGCAGCAAATCATTAAAATCCAAGCAAACAAACCCGAATCAAAGGGGGCAGATGTGGAGCATCTCAGGTCGCTCAACACAGCATCTTATCAACACATATCTCTCCCTCTTCTCTCTCTCCCTCTTCTCTCTCTCTCCCTTTTCTCTCTCTCTCCCCCTCTTCTCTCTCTCTCCTTCTCTCTCTCTCTCGCACGCACACACACACACACACGCGCGCGCACCTCTTTCTCATATCCTCACACCCCCTGGACTGCATCATCTCCCTTGGGCGGACGCCACACCCGAAGAGACACAGTAAGTCTTTATAAAGAAACAAAAATAATTGCAAGTTAGCTTGAAAATCACCCGTGACAAACGTTTGCATTTTAAGGTATCCCTGACCCATAATCTATAAGCCTAATAATAACGGAGCCATAATCTCATTAGGTCAATGCGATATAAGATAGATAATCAATGAAGGAATGTCACATGAAACCTGTTGCTGAAACAGACTGAGATCACCTGTTTATTAAGGACCCTACCTGCAAATAGCCTTTACATACGGCTCAATTCAGTTCATTTAAACTTGTAGCCTACTTATTGACTCATGTTTACATTTTGAAAATGTTATCCAAGTTTTTCATTTGGAAATGTAGTCTGTAGCCTAATGTGACTTGTTCATTAAACTGTAGCCTAACGAAACACGAGGCCTATAAGGGATTTGTTGGAGTCTAACTGCCCGGTTTCTTTTTTTAAATGTAATGGAGTCGGAGGCATATAGTAAGCTAGCTATTGGTCTCTCTCCTAAAGGACAGACCCAGGCCTCTTTGAAATATCCTAATTGTCTCTCGGCTTCATGCCACCCTCTGCGCAATTGTCCTCTCCCGGCATGGCGGGGACGATGGTGGTGAATATTATAGGCTACACAACTGGCGCTCATGGAGCAGGAATATGCGAGGGACATCCCGCCCACTGCCTAAATAATGACCCTGCCACTGAAAGCCTTCCTGACTCGGTTGCGCAGGTGTAAAGGAGTCAAAGTACCTCCTTACCAAATCAGTCGGCCTTTCCTCTCTCCTCGTGCTTTTAAAGAGCAGGAACAAGTGCTCCACGCGCGGGGAGGAAGTATTCTGGGTCTTATTTTTTGAGGGTGAAAAGATTCCCCCGCTGGCGACATAGGCTACGACTCACTGACAGCTGGTTGTCAATGACGACCTAGACATATCCTCAAATGCTCCTTATTGGAAAACGCTTTCATCGCTAATGGGTCTATCACAGCCTGTGAGCGGGAGGCGGGGAGACAGAGGAAGACAGGGGGCGGTGGAGAGACGCTGGGAAGGAGAACGAACATAGGGAGAATTTAAAACACATGGCAGTGCGGTTCTGAGGTTGTTTTTTTCTCGACACCGCAGTGAAGTTGTAACAGGAATGCGGGGTGACTCCTATCATACGGAATGAAAACACTGAAGCCATGCCAGCCCGGCGGATGTAATGTTCTCTGCCGTGGCCTCGTAATATGTTCATATCGTTACAAAACTCAAAAACGGACCGGATCACACGGCGGCACACGGAGAAGCAGACACCGATCCACCTCTCTCTCCCTCTCTCTCTCTCCCTCTTTCTCTCTCCCTCTCCGACTCCGTCAGAGGACGAGCGGCGGGGCCTTCAGCGTCAGGCTCGCGGCCAGGCCCCGCCTCCCCGGGCTACTGATGTGTTGTTGACTGGATGAAGAGAGACGGGGCCACTCCCCTTCACAAACCTCAAGGTAGCCAACCACTCTTGAGCAACACGATGGCTGGGTGCCTGAAGCAGGCTACACCCACACACACGCACACACACACACACACACACACACACACCCCACACTCATCAAGATTCACAATGTACATGATGAAATGTGGAAGGCAAAATGGGACGATCATATATCCTAGTGCTTCCGGTTGGCAACGTTGGGCAGGCCTGTTCAGAACCCTCGTCATCACAATCCTCTGGGGATTCTGGGCTGATTGTTGTTCAGTTACTCAACTACGTGGTCAGCCTCTGCCACAAGGCCCACCCCCCTAACGGCACACCGCCCCCCTCCTTTTCTTCTCTCTCTCTGTGTGTGTTGGGCTGTGTGTGGAAGCGTGTTGGGGTGTGTGTGTGGAAGTGTGTGTGGAAGTGTGTGGGTGTGTTGGGCTGTGTGTGTGGAAGTGTGTGTGTGTGTTGGGGTGTGTGTGGAAGTGTGTTGGGGTGTGTGTGTGGAAGTGTGTGGGTGTGTTGTGCTGTGTGTGGAAGCGTGTTGGTGTGGGTGTGTTGGGCTGTGTATGTGGAAGTGTGTGTGTGTGTTGGGGTGTGTGTGGACTCGTGCGGGTGTGTTGGGCTGTATGTGGAAGCGTGTTGGAATGTGTGTGTGGAAGTGTGTGTTGGGGTGTGTGTGGAAGTGTGCGGGTGTGTTGGGCTGTGTGTGGAAGCGTGTGGGTGTGTGTGTGTGTGGAAGTGTGTGTGTGTGTTGGGGTGTGTGTGGAAGCGTGTGGGTGTGTTGGGCTGTGTGTGGAAGTGCGTGGGTGTGTGTGGAAGTGTGTGTGTGTGTGTTGGGGTGTGTGTGGAAGCGTGTGGGTGTGTTGGGGTGTGTGGAAGTGTGTGGGTGTGTTGGGCTGTGTGTTGAGCTGGGCGTCTCGGCTCGTTCAGAACCCGTGGACGTCCCAGGAATGCTGCGCTCCGTTGGCCTGGGTTACAGCCAACCATGTGGCCTCCCAATGTCACCAAGACCTCTCTCCTCCTCCTCCTCCTCCCTCTCCCTCTTCCCTCCTTCTCCGTCCTCCTCCTCCCTCCTCCTCCCTCTCCCTCCTCCCTCTCTCTCCTCCCTCCTTACCCTCCTCCTCCCTCCTCCTCCCTCTCCCTCCTTCTCCTCCCTCTCCCTCCTCCCTCCTTCTCCGTCCTCCTCCTCCCTCCTCCTCCTCCCTCCTGCTCCTCCCTCCTCCTCCTCCCTCCTCACTCCTCCCTCCTCCCTCCTCCTCCTCCTCCTCCTCCTCCTTCCTCCCTCTCCATCTCTCTCTGTCTCCCAGTTATAGGATATTTTCCAGAGACAAAAGGCTGCATTTTACTCCCCAAGTATTGGCAGTAGACATGGGCTTGACTAATGCTCCCAGCTTGGACTCTTTCTTCTGCTTTTTATAGGTGTAAACCACAGCGCTGTATTGTGCCTTCCTCCCAACCCTTTGATGAATGCAGAAGTGGTGGTACTAATGATATTTCAAGAATCCTCCTCCAGCGCAGTGTTCAGTGGTGAAATGGTACCAGAGCCACGCAGTCAGACTTCCCTCTGCCGTACCGGACTTAGAGAGGTTTAGCTAACATTATCCCACACCTCCCGTTAATCCTATTTGAGATTGTCCCCTCAACTGTGAAATCCACTCACAAGGGAAGGAAATCAGCGGCGCAGCGCACAAGTGTTACACATATAATCTTCCCCTGTCACTTTCCTGTGCTGTTTTTTTTTTTCAACAAAAGGGGAAATGGCACAATTAAAGCATGTTGATGGATGCAACCACAGTGAAAGAAGAACACAGCCTGCTACAGTGAGAATGAACAGAACCCCACGGCGTCGCGAAGCAACGGCAAATACTCAAGGAACCCTTCTGGATTAAACTTGGTGCGACCCAGGCCTGTAAAGACTCACACACCCCATTCCCTCTCACAGCATGTCACAGTCACCCAGCCGTCTCACGAAGCGACTCCAGGCTCAGCCCTTTGTGGACGGTTGACCTCGCGCTGATCCCACATGTGGGTCTGGACCGCTCAGCGCGCCGCGGAGCGAGGCCTCAGAGTGACCACCGCCACGGAGCCCACAGGGCGGAGTGTCTGAACGCCACCGATGATGTCACTCCCATGGGGCGGCCGAGATGTAGCCGTGAGAGGCGGAGCCAGGCCTCTGCGGAGGGGGGAGGGGCCTGGCTGGCGCTCTAGTGAGTGAGTAGGAGGGCTCAGACTCTTAGAGCAGGAGGGTGAGGGGTGGCAGGGGGTAGGAGAGCATATCACCAGGACTGCGATCGCATACTTCTACTTTTTACAACCAGTACGTGCTACAGCTGCGCCTAGAAAGTACAGACTTTGCCTGCAGTATGCATCCAATTGGGACATAGGCCTACTACCTTGTCATAACATTGCACATTGAAATGTGACATCATCCGTCGCAGTCCATAAAGCGGCATTCATTTCCGCTGAGCACAGGATTGTGGGTAAATAGCCAGACAAGTGTGCTGGCTTGCATACTGCAAAATACGACCTGATGTAGTAGGACATCCTCATATTTTTGGCGTACTGCATGTGGCATACTATGTATTGGGACATACTACATCAGTTTTTGGCATTCTACATGGCCTAGTATGGAAGTAGGAGATTTGGAACGCAGCCAGGTGCGTTTCCCTGTCTCTGTGCATCGGGAGTTTCCGCCTGGCTGCTTCCGGCGACCAGGTCACCAGGTCTGGCGCTCTCAGAGACCTCTGTCAGTCAGCTGTCACAGGAGGTCGTCCTCTGCTCTCCTCTCTTCCAGGCCCAATAAAGAACCTGCCGGCCGCACGCCTGAACGCAACCCCGCGGCCCGGCGCCACTCAGCTCTGCTGTTCTGTTCTGTCCAGGACCGTCTCCTTCGCTCTCATTCCAGACCGAGCAGCAGTGTGGGTACAGTGGAAATACTGTGACAGTGAATCTAATTTCTCTATAAATTCTATTATCTTGGCGGTCACGGGTTAACGCTGGGGAGTGAAAATGAAGGAATAAAAAAAACAACACTTGGATTAGAGTGGAAAAAACGAGGGAGTTCAGAGGGTCGTATATCATTAAGCAATTGAGAAAGTTAATTAGGCAGCTCCGATAATTATTGCCATGGAAACCTGAGCGCACTCATGCAGATTTGATTAACAAGGTGCCGTTTATGTGCTCTAGCGAGACTGAGGCCTGCGAAGAACCACAGAGACCCCTGCAGGCGGAAGGGGGTACTACACATTTCATCCACCATGCCCAGGCGCATCCTCTTTACAAAACCCGATTGAAGCTGTATGAACTAGCTCTTCTTTTTTATCTCCACATGAGACAATACCATGTCTCTCTACCCACTGATGCAGGAGTAGGATTGTATGTCAAAAAAACACACTCATTTGGATGATTCTACTTCTGTTTCTGATGACAGCTGCAATAATTCGAAAAGCAGGAATGGGAATGTGTGTTCTATGTTTATTCTATCTGTAGAATGGATGGAATTTGTGGCAGAAATATGACATGATGTTACAGATAGAGAGTAAAGCCATGGGGATGAGTCCAGAGAGCACAATAATATATATTGCCCTCTGGTGGAAAATACATCAATGACCACACAAACAAACCCTTCAAGATGAGCCACATGGCTGCTGTAGTATGACATCACTCTCTACCTGTTTAGATCCAGACCGGTCCTGCAAGAGAACATGCTCCTTATGAAAGAATGGTGCCTAATCTACTGCTTAGAGAGCACACAGCCAATCTACCTTTCCATCCCTGGAATCCTAGGTTTGGAGTATAAAGTTGGACAAAGTTGTTTTAAAAAGAAAAAGTCACAAACCAAAAGTAATTCTCATCACAAAAACAGCATTTAAATCAGCCAAGCTATCTTTAAGGACAAACTCATCACCTTGGGAGGCAACTGACGTATTTGGCATGTGCTTAGAACACGCCATCAAAATCAGTTTGCTCAAAAAACCCTTAATTAGCACTCCCAAGCGTTTTTTCTCCATAGATGGCAGGGTTGGCAGGAGGACAGCAAACGTGGAGACATGAAAGTGAACAGAGGCACAGTGGGAGACATCTCCAGGGACCCACTACTCCTCCTCCTCCTCCAACAGTGAAGCCAAGGTATGGATGACTGTTTATTATCCCAAACCAGACAGATATGAATGCCCATGACCGGTGTCATTTCAGTCCTTCTACCGTTTCCTCATGTTCATACATAACTGACACGCTTTTCCCTTTCAACTGCCAAATCCCGGTTTAAAAATAGAAATAAACATTATGATGAATTGTCTCACAAGTCTTGAGTTTCTTTTATTGTTGGTTGAAAGCTGATATGCACCTGCAGTTCAGCCTCGTCCTGATGAGTTACCATGACGCCTCCACGTCTCTGCTTGACTTGTGCCACTTCTAGCAGAACCATGGGTCTCACTTCTAGCAGAACCATGGGTCTCACTTCTAGCAGAACCATGGGTCTCACTTCTAGCAGAACCATGGATCTCACTTCTAGCAGAACCATGGGTCTCACTTCTAGCAGAACCATGGGTCTCACTTCTAGCAGAACCATGGGTCTCAGAGCAGACAGACCAAGAACAGAACCACCGACTCCATACAGTGAACGGTCAGGAGAGAAACCAATATGATCAAACAAAATGGTAACTTTCAAAATAAATACAGTTGCAAGATCATGGTTCAAATTCATGTTACAGTCTGTCCTCCTTAAAATGTATGTCAGTAACTTTGTCAGTACACAAAATAAAATAAAAAAAACAATTATTATGAATGTACAAGACAGACAAACACACAAAACTAAAACAATATATTAATAGAAACCTCTCCCACACCCCGTTTTCATGGTCACAGCTTGTTCAATAAGTCTGAAGGGTGTTGTCCAGAAACAGGGCCGACCCTCAGCGCCCCCCCCCCCCCCCCCCCCCATCACACTGTCCAGGGTGGGGCTATATCAGGAGGGAGGGGGTGGGCTTCTTCCCAGGCCACGCCTCCTTGGCATACTTCTTCTTGCGTGGCTCGTTGAGGGGCTCAGCGGTGTAGGGTCCGGGCGCTGGCGCAGTGTTGAGGGTGACAGGGGGCTGTGCCGAGGTGGGAGTCAGGTCCACCTCCGGGGCGGGGTTAGGGAAGGGCAGCGGGAGGGCCCCCAGGTTGGCGGCCCCTCCCTGGGCTCCGGCCGGCTGGCTCCCGGCCTCATGGCTGGTGGGTGGAAGGTCCCCATAAAGACCCCCGGTGAAGGGGAAGTTGTGCATTCTGCGCGCTACCGTGTCCTCCAGGCCAAGGGGGGCGTGGCCCAGGGGGGTGTGGCCCTCCATCTTCTTCTTCTGAAGAGTCACAGGATGAAAAAAAAAAAGCGTTGGCAACTCCCTTTATAAGCATCCCAAACTGAGGAGGTGAAATGAAAGGTGATTACCTTGATGGGGACCACGGCGGTCTGGATCATGTTCCTGAAGCGTCCCACAGACGGGTCCACATCCTCTGTGACAGCAAGCAAACACACATGGATCTCATCAGAACATTACCCAGTACAGAAACGTGGAAAGACAAGCAAGCAAACACACCCATATTAGTAATAAAATTCTATATGTTGTGTGTGTGTGTGTGTTGTGTGTGTGTGCATTTATGTGTGTGTGTGTATGTGTGCGTGTGCGTGCATCTATGTGTGTGTGTGTCTATGTGTTTGTGTGTGTGTGTGTGCGTGCGTGTCTATGTGTTTGTGTGTGTGTGTGCGTGTGTGTCTATGTGTGTGTGTGTGTGTCACACCTGGATTGATGACCTCCTCTTCTTCGCTGAAGGACACTCGGGAGTTCCTCCTCTTCCTCTTAGGCCTCTGTATGTCCAGGTTCCCCTCTTCCATGGTGAGGGTGGAGATCCTCTTGTTATGGGCCGTGTTGAACTCCGTCAGGTTCTGTCTCGGGTCAACACGGGTCAACACAAGAACACAGGTCAGGTTCCGTCTCGGGTCAACACAAGAACACAGGTCAGGTTCTGTCTCAGGTCAACACACGAACACAGGTCAGGTTCTGTCTCGGGTCAACATACACACACCTCCAGCTCTGGGAAACACACACACACCTCCAGCTCTGGGAAACACACACACACCTCCAGCTCGGTCTCCTCTTCGGGCAATCCCAGCAGGCCTTTCAGCTCGTCGTCCTCCCCGGCCTTGGCCTCCCCCGGCACGGCGCCCGCCTGGGTCTGGGGCTTCTCCCTCAGCGTGTAAACGCGCGTGGACGCCCCAAACGACATGGTGGAGTCGATGGGCACCTGCTGGGGCTTGTGGGGCTCCAGGCGTATGCGTCCCAGGTACGTGCCGTGGGCTGGGAGATGACAAAGATGGCGCTTGATCAGTTTCACTACTCCAGGAGAAGGGAGGTTAAAGAAGCAGCTGTTGACGTCTCCCACGACAGACAGGAGCCCAACACAAATAAACCAATGCTTGTAGTCTTAACCGGCCCCTCGAGTAAGCTATGACTCAGCTAGTGCCAAATATGAATCCTATCTGGCGTACGGTAACTCCCTTGTTCAGTAGAGGTGAACCGCTGACTCACTGCTGTCGAGGTCGATGAGGAAGACTCTCTTCAGGTGCCGGTGGTACACCAGCGCAGCGTGGACCCGCGAGCACGACTGGTGGTCTATCGTGAAGTCACACACATCTGGGTTCCTCCCAAACAGATAGTACTTCTTCTCATCAATAATGAGCTTCTGAAGCGAGAAACCATGAACAGAACATTGCATTCACCCGTCTGCCTCGAGCACTGTCATCCAGTTGAAGAACACAGCGGTGCTTGTGGAGGGCGCTAAGCCACATCGCAGTACGTCACATTTGGAAGATGAGTCGGAGCTACTGGGATCATTGGAATGCAAGAGGCCACTGGGTTCAAAAGACACTGAGTAAGAGATGCCTCCCGACATATTTTTTGCAGCAGCATTACCCATTGAGCCTTATAAAGCACAAGCTGTGTAGCTCTTCACACTAGGCCAAGTCCAGAAGGTCAATAACCTTTGACCTTACCTCAACCAGCTTGTCCCCTTTCACCACATCCAGATGAAGTCCTGCCGGAGGCTTCCCTGCCCTGATCAAACACACGATTAGCGAGAAGACTGTGTCCTTGTCACACTGACAAGAGAGCAAGCAAATTGAGGTATGTATTATCTGGGAAGCATATTAGGCAAAATGCCAAGACAGGTTGGCCAGTGCATGCAACTACCATGATATGGGTACTGTAAGGTCACCTTTATTCAAAGCTTGGTGTGCTTAGGACGCATGCTAACTTGTGGATGTCAAACTCGCCGGTAAACTGTATTTAGCTAACGTTATTCACTGGCTGAGTCGTGCTCAGCAGTTCATTTCACCATAGCTAGCTAGCTGGCTACCTTTGACTGATCAGGTTTCGCTAGCAATATAGACGGCATGTCATACCGAATAGATTTTGGCTATCACAGTTTCAGCATGTACCATCCCAAACTATAATGCATGCTTTCGATGTGTCGTTGTCGAAAATATGCATGAGACACCGCAGATCTTACCATGACGGGCAGTCAAAAGTAGGTGTGTTTGTGCTTGGGTTTGCTGCCATCTTTCAGTCACCACTGGTGAATGCTGGGAAAATGAGTAATCTAAGGGAATATTAGGAAGTATGGGAATCGTAGTTTCCAACACTGAAGACGTTCGTCCTTTATGAAAACCATGACTGCAAACGTGGTTCGAAATATTAAAAACGCATACAGTAGGCCTATATCAATGTTTAGTATCTCATTAAGCATCCACAATAATTTGTGTGAAAATAAACTTTGAGAAGTATTAGAAAACCTCATTCAAAACAGCTCATGTTGCCGTTTAGACCATTTCAATTTCCCAGCTGGCATACAATAGGCCTACATCCATGCATAGGCCTACAATTAACCATAGGCTATAACAATAATGATATAACGAGCAATTTGTCGTTGTTTCATTATTCTATGTCATGCATGCTTCTACAGGCTACAACTGAGAACTAGGGTCGAAATATCGTTTTGCCCATTTTGATGTCGGAACCAGATTACAGAAAAATGCAAAGTTTTGGTTGTTTTATATTATTTTGGAATAATGATATAACTACAATAATGATATAACGAGCCATTCGCCGCTGTTTCATTATTCCATATCATGCATGCTTTTACATAGGGAAACTGAGAAATAGGGTCGTAATATCGTCTTCTTCATCTTGGATGTCAGGACCAGAATATGTTACTGTACTGCAAAAACAGGACAAGTCATTATTCTGTTGTTCGCACACGCGAGGGGGGCGGCGGTGATGCGCACACGCGGCATGCAGGAGCGTCCACCAATGAAATGTCTCTGCATTTAACCTATCCGTGCTGTAAGGGCAGCCAGGAGCAGTCAGCGCGCGTTTGTGTCCAGGGACGCACAGGAGAGCGATCTGTTCTTCTGCATCTTTTTCATATTGGGGTTATTGGGAGGAAACCCTTGCGAACAAGGGGAGAACATGCAAACTCCACACTATCCCGGGAGATACCCCACCTACGTAGCCTACCTGACAAACCCTTGGAGAACATCACCAGTGCAGACAGCGCCCGAAGCGGGATTCGAACTGGACTTTATTGCTGTGAGGCAACAGTAGCCTACGCCACACTCGTGCCACACTGCAGGCCAAGGAGCCCGACGGGATCAGTTGAAAAAGACAATCACATGTCTAAGAAACCCAAGCTCCCAACCCTGTCCCAAATTACATATGATCTCAGCTCATTAACGCCATCCCCGTAATTTATTTAAACCATATTTATAGCATGTACATGGCCTAATGCATTCACACCAGCACCTTATCTTAATTTGCACATTGTATAAATTGTTTCTTATGTGTAAGTTCCACATAACACATCCACACCGACACCTCATCTTTAGCTTATATTGTATAGATTGTTTGGTGTGTAGCCTATATTCTGTAGGGTATTGTAATTACCTGCAGCCTACAAAAATGACAATACACAGAGTTGACTCAAAGACCTTAATTTACCCATGTTGAAAAGTAAGCCGTTGAAACAAAGTTGGGATTTCAAAGTTGATTCACCTTTCAAATTCAACACATATTCAACAATGATTTTAAGACCTTAATTCACCCATGTTGAAGAGTAAGATGTTGGAACAACGTCGCAATATCAACGTTAATTCACCTTTCAAAATCAAAACCTAATCCAACGTTGATTCACGTAGTCACATGACATTTACACAAGACCAGTGAATCAACGATGAAATGCCAGCTGGGTTATAGCCTACTGTACGGATCACGGATCAGGCTGTTTTAAAAATCATGAAAATTAAAAACGTTGAATGAAAAACAGTTACTCTGCAATTTAGTAGGCTACTACATAGTTCCCAGACCTTCCACATATTTTCAGCAATTACTTTCTAACACGTGTTTGGAAACAAATGTCGGAATTCACTTCACAGTCACTTAAAAAGTACAAGACACGTTTATGCGTTTTTTATTTATTTTATTGCATTGCATGAGGTTTCAGAAAACATACTAACTTTTCACTCATGAGTCAACCAAAGCATACACATCCTCATCAACCAATGCACACATCTTTGAAAAACAAACGTAACTGAACTTAAAATATTAAATAAATATATACACATAATAATAATAATAATAAATGGTTCTCTCCCATACATGCTCAACTGTAATGGCAGGCATTTCAGCGTCTTTAAACCCTCGTGTCAGGTGTAAGTGAACATGCTTCAGCCACTGTTGTCCAAGGCCTTGAAATGCTCCTCATCAATGGTGGAGAAGATCTGACCCTCATCGAGGAGCCGCTGCAAGGATTCCCTATATAGAGAAATAAACACTGAGTCCTGGTCCCGATCACGGATAGAATCACACGACGGTGGACAGGGAGACAATTCTACCTGATGACATCGATGCCGAGATACCTCAGCGTCAACCGCAAGTCCTTGAAACAGATTCCTTCGTGGGCTGGGGAGCTCTTGACCACCTTCAAAACCTCCCAGGAGTAGGCCTAATGAACATATAGTAGCCCAATATCTTTTACAATACAACATGAGCTTGGCTATTACAGTATGTCCGTGGGGTTGGGGTGAGGGTACCTGGTTCTTCTGTCCGGCGATGCTACAGGCTGGGGTTGACTGCCCACCGTCCACATTCCGCTGGTTAGCCTGAGACACACCAACAGTACGAGGATTCATCAACTCACCAGCCTGCTTCAAAATAAGATTACGGAAATATTTCTAAATGTAATTTGGGTCCTTCATCTGAAGGACGGTGAACAAATAAATTCTCACTCTGCCATAAGATCTCCCAGTGATCAGCATGTGAGCCTGAACCACCGCCAGCATGTGGGAGGTGATCTCATTGAGGTCCGCGAGGGAACGCACACTGATGGCCAACACAGTCCTCTGACCCTGGTACCACACACAAGAAAGCACATCTGTAAGTGGAACGCTGTTAGGCTAATGTATATGTTTCCCCTCAAACTGAGAACATTTACCTGAAAGGTGCGTAGACTTCCAGACACTTTAACATACGTTCCTGGAGGAACTGCAGCATCCTTCATATGGAGGTCCTGAGGAATGACCTTGGGGTTACAACTCAAGAACCAATTATGTGATCGAGAAAGGGGAACTATGATGACCAACTGTCAGAGCAGCCTAGGTTTGTTTTCTACAGATGTAACATCCTGGTCTAAGTGTGTGTGAGGCATATTCCCGAAAGTCTACAGATCCTGGTCTAAGTGTGTGTGAGGCATATTCCCGAAAGTCTACAGATCCTGGTCTAAGTGTGTGGAGGCATAATCCTGAAAGTCTAGATTGATCATCCTGGTCTGTGTGTGTGAGGCATAATCCTGATAAAGTCCATGACTTGCCTCAGTGTCCATCCACTGCTTGACATCCATAGGTGGCCCTGTCATGTCGTCCAGCGAGTACAAGATGCTGGACACAGCTGGGATGGACCTCCTGATGACACCCACTAGAGAGACCTCAGCCCCGGGGAGAGACACAGGCAGGGATACTACACTAGAGAGACCTCAGCCCAGGGAGAGACACAGGCAGGGATACTACACTAGAGAGACCTCAGCCCAGGGAGAGACACAGGCAGGGATACTACACCAGCGGAGTGGGCTCGCACCGCTCACAACTCCACACACACCATGTGTTAGAGATCGCCACTCTCTACTATAAAAAACCACAAGTGGGAACCATACCTTGCTAACCTGAACCCGAGTGTGTCCGATCATGAAGTGATCGTCCGTGGCTTCTGTGGCCGACAGGAGTTGGGACACGGTGCTGGGCAGGATCTGAAGCACGGCCCTCTGTGAGGCCCATGGACAGCATCATCACTTTCACAAACTTCGTCACAACCTCACAAAACTACAGCTTGGTACAAAGATAGTGACAACATTGTATTATTGTGTACTACAGTCCCAGTGGTCAGTCTGGGTTGAGAGCAGCGGAGTCCACTCGGGTGCTGGTTCTGCGCCTCTCCCAACTCTGAGCTGCTGTGTCCTGGGGGGAGATTCCACACGGGGAACTGCATGATGGGTAACATAGTCTGACAGCCATTGTTGGAACTATTGTTGATGCTGAAATAAACAGAAAACTCACCTTGGCTTGACATGACAATTGTTTTGTCAATGGGTCCGACTGCCTCTTCAACACTCCAATGTGTGAGGTCACCCATCAATGAGACGTCTACTACCCTCAATTACCAGCCCTTCTCTCTCAACTAGCAGGTGAGTTGATTCTCACTAATTGCCCTCCATTTCCTAACTGTAGAAGTCTGGTCCTTGAAAACTAAAAGTCAGAACTTCAGCTAATGTTTTTTATTCCAAAAGCCATACATTTAATGAATGACATCCATTTACAGCATTTATTTATAGCATTATTTATTACATACATTTAATTTATCCCCTCAAAATATTGTACAATGACATACAAGGAAATGTGTTCATACAAAAAGTCTTAGCCCCAGTACATCTGGTTGGATTCAATCTGTTGAGGTTCCTGTTTGTAAATGGTTACTTCCTGTTCTCAATAGGGCACTTATGATGTTAATGAATCTCCAAAGGTTACAAGAGGCAAGAGGCTCTTATTTTGAAATGGTCTCATCAGATGAAGGAAGATGTTTGAATCGACCCCAGTCCCGTTATTCAAAATCACAACAGGCCAATTAATACATACACTATTATCACCAGCACACAAGTAAGTATTCAACTGTAAATGTAATATCACACTTTTGACTGAAGACAATGGAAGCTGTGTTAACTGTTAAATCAAATCCATCACAGCAATGTAGGACAAACCAGGCTGGTAAGAACACCGAGGCTGTCCAGTCACACATCCATGAACCCTGTTAAGTCCCGAGTATCCAGTCACACATCCGTGAACCCTGTTAAGTCCCGAGTATCCAGTCACACATCCATGAACCCTGTTAAGTCCCGAGTATCCAGTCACACATCCATGAACCCTGTTAAGTCCCGAGTGTCCAGTCACACATCCGTGAACCCTGTTGAGCCCCGAGTGTCCAGTCACACATCCATGAACCCTGTTGAGCCCCGAGTGTCCAGTCACACATCCATGAACCCTGTTGAGCCCCGAGTGTCCAGTCACACATCCATGAGCCCCGGTTTCTCATATACAGTATTTACACATGTGCAAAAGAAAAGGGATGAACACAAATCAGAGGGTGGAATTTGGTCATGTCTATGCCTCGCATATTTTGTGTAATTGTTAAGAGATTGAGGGAAGACAGACTGAAGAGGGCAGCTCTGGTCTGTGTACTGGGGAAGGGCAGAGACCGGGCCTCGGATGACCCCTCTGTCAGGCCATACGGGTGACCCACATTAGAAGCTAAAATCCGCTGTTTACAGCCGCATGGCTGGACCCACATTCTTCCATCAGAGGACAAGTCTAAAGCCCTGGAGGAATGGTGAACGATGGACGTGTCACATCCTTAATACTGATGGCCTAGAGGCACCCACCTCCCAGAGCATCTCTCTGAGGGTCATGAGAATCACCTGCAAGTCAAGGCCAACTGATGATGAGAGCAAAGCTGGTGCTGTTATTATGAGAGCAAAACTGGTGCTGTTATTATGAGAGCAAAACTGGTGCTGTTATTATGAGAGCAAAACTGGTGCTGTTATTATGAGAGCGAAGCTGGTGCTGTTATTATGAGAGCAAAGCTGGTGCTGTTATTATGAGAGCAAAGCTGGTGCTGTTATTATGAGAGCAAAGCTGGTGCTGTTATTATGAGAGCAAAGCTGGTGCTGTTATTATGAGAGCAAAGCTGGTGCTGTTATGAGAGCAAAGCTAGGGAGGTCCCAGAGCCACAACTGGACAATTAAAACAAACACTAAAGACATAGTAAAGGGTTTGGACATGTTGAGATGCAGTTTGAGGCCAAACTAAGGTTAAATCAGGTCATGAAAGACAATTTCAGGGCCATTCAAAGGCGATGGTGCAGATTAAAAGTCACTCAAAATTATTTCAATTTTTGCGTGTTTCAGAATGTCAAAAAAGGTTCAGGATTCCCTAGGAGCATCTGTTGATGAGGTTTTCACAATGTCCAAACCAAATATGATCAAAGTGCACAAATCATGACCTGTAAGGCAATAGGGTCCCCGAGTGTGATTCTCTGCCTACTACTGCAACAGCCTACCAGGCGTAGTACTGTAGGAGTCTGAGATAAGCAACAGCCTAGCAGACTAGTAGGAGTCTGAGGGGAGCAACAGCCTACCAGGCTAGTAGGAGTCTGAGGGACACGTGGAGGGGGTTACTGGGAGATCTGGAGCCCAGGGAACCAGGGAGAACCGGCGTGAGAGATCATGTTAAACACAAATGCTATGATGAGAGAGAGCGCGGACCCTCCGGCCCATGGAGGAGTGCGTGTCCCGTGCTGGTGTCTCCTGCTATGGTCTCTCCCTGAAGGTGAGAGGCACAAGTAAGACTTGTTTGTTGACAAGTGTGTTCTCGTAAGCACTGCCTGGGGTTCTCACACCAAATACAGCCTTTCAGAGCTATGTGGTTAGAAAACAACTAAATTAAACATTTAAAAAGTGCATTCATCAAGTGTCACGACTCAAGCCCAAATTTTATTATTATTATTATTTATTTATTTATTTTAACAGCAAACACAGATGACTGGGGTCTTTAAGAGCTGCTCTGTATGGATGTTTGTCTACAAATGTTCGGCCAACTATTATTTTTACCTGAGCAGAGTTATGAATGGGTGAATATAAATACCATGGCATCAGCTGTCCTGCACACACGCAGACAAGATGCCGTTTCCGCACGCATGCACGCACGCACACACGCACGCACGCGCACACGCACACACACTTTCCTGAATTCACGAGTAGAAGTTAGTTCACTGTATAAGAAACAGGGTACTGCCCAAAAAACAGCCTTGAATTATGTCCTGGTGGTGTGTGTGTGTGTGTGTGTGTGTGTGTGTGTGTGTGCATATTCACAGGATATCGTCACAGAATGTCTTCCTGTCATATATTGCATCCGGAATATGATTAGCACCGAGCGTGAGGTGGTATTTGTAGACAAACAAACAAGAGAGACCAGATGACAGCGAGACTGGAGCGCTGGCGCGGCAACCTGCTGTTTGTTCTCCAGGGAGACCAGGCTCCCAGTCAGTTCTCCAGGGAGACCAGGCTCCCAGTCAGAAAGGCTGTGTTCTGACTGAGGGGGCGTGGCCACACGGCCTGAGACTGACTGAGCTGCTCGCTTTCAACCGCAAGCAGGAAGCAGCAGTTCCCCTCTCACTAGAGCTGAAGAGCCTTATATGTGCTTATGGACAAGCCTTGGTTCCTAGTGAACACACACCCTTCTCACAGCCACCTCCCAGGGCTGTTTGAGATCATACCGTTTAATCATGCTGCAAAGAATAACTCCATTTTGTTCCCTTACAAACAAACAAAAGCGCTCCCCTCGCCCTCCAGCTGAGCCCCCCCCACAGAGGCTGAGGGGTGGGCGGAGTGTCCTCACGTGTCCCAGTCCAGCTCCCTGCAGGCGATGCGGACGAGCCGGAGCTCCAGCTCCACGGCGTCGGGCCGGTCCTGGGGGTTTGCGGAGAGCATCTGGCGGATCAGCTGCTTCATGCCGGCGTTCATGCTCTTCTTCCTGGCCGGGATGGGCAGCTCCAGGCGGGGGTTCTCCAGCAGGGCCTCCCCCAGGGGCACGATCTCGCCGCCCTGACGCACGTAGCCGCCCAGCAGCTCCTTCTGGGTCTCCGCGTCCACGAAGGTGATGCGCTCCACCATGGCCCAGATGATGACGCCCAGGGCGAAGATGTCGGCCTTGGCCGTGTAGTGGCCCTCCCACACCTCCGGCGCCATGTAGAAGTCCGTGCCGCACGCCGTGGACAGGAAGCACTTGTTGACGCCGGTGGGCTCCCCGGGGCCCAGGCCGGAGGCGGAGCACACCTTGCTCAGGCCGAAGTCGGCCACCTTCAGCGTGGGCTCCGGGCTGCCGGCCGGCGTGCCGCCCTGCGAGATCAGGATGTTGTCGGGCTTCAGGTCGCGGTGGATGATCTGGTTGCGGTGCAGGAAGGCCAGGGCGCTGCCCAGCTGGAGCATGAAGCTGGTGTTGGTCTTCCGGCTCGGCTTGCGTGACAGCAGGTAGGCGTTCATGTCGCCGCCATCACAGAAGTCCATGACGAACCACAGGTAGTAGGCACAGCCGGGGTTGAACGAGATCTCCCCCTTCAGGGACGTCTCCACCAGCTGGGGGGGAGAGAGAGAGAGAACGAGAGAGAGAACAAGAGAGAGAGAACAAGAACGAGAGAGAGAACGAGAGAGAGAGAACGAGAGAACGAGAGAGAGAGAGAGAGATAACGAGAGAGAGAGAGATAACGAGAGAGAGAGAACGAGAGAGAGAGAGAGAGGGGTGAGAACGTTTATCTCGGCACGGGCGCTGAACACAGAAGGCATTTTGCATGCTTTAATATCTGCAGCTGTCCCAGCTGATCTGAGCATGCTCAGAGAGAGCTGACTGTCCCTGTCCAGAGCCAGCACACACACGCCTGCCTCTGTCATGGCCGCTGCCCAGATTCACACTGCAAAAGTGGAACCAAATTAAAAAGAAAATGTTTCGTTCGAGAGATGCGACCTGTCAGATTTATGTGAAAGAAAGGGAAGTTGATTATTCAAACTGAAGTCGTACTTAAGAAGCCATCATGGTTATTGATGAAGGCAGAGAGCAGACAGACAGGTAGTCATTATTAGCCTGTATTCCTGAGGGGGGGGGCAACATGAGACACTCTGCCGCCCCCCGCCCCCCCCCACCCCCCACCCCACCATCCCCTGCAAAAACTGCCTTGTGTCTTTGAATGTGCGGCGCATCTGGCTCCCTCCCCTGAGCGCCGTGTCTGCGTCTGCTTTCTGCTTTATCAAAGCTCCGCGAGACGCCTCTCATCTCTGACGCCTTCAGATGGAGGAGCGGGCGGCGGTCTCCTCTCCCCGCAACTTCCTCTGACAGACCGTCACACAGCTACGAAGACTGCCCACAGACCGTCACACAGCTACGAAGACCGCTCCCACAGACCACCACACAGCTACGAAGACCGCTCCCACAAACCGTCACACAGCTACGAAGACCGCCCACAGACCGTCACACAGCTACGAAGACCGCCCACAGACCGTCACACAGCTACGAAGACCGCCCACAGACCACCACACAGCTACCAACACCCTCCACAGACCACCACACAGCTACAAAGACCATCCACAGACCGCCACACAACTACCAACACCCTCCACAGACCACCACACAGCTACCAACACCCTCCACAGACCACCACACAACTACCAACACAGTCACGCTGAATACTCACACCACTAACGCCACTAACTACGCCTGGCAGAGGTCTGAATGCATGTGTTGTGTGGCAGCATATTCAATAGATAATGGAGAAGGTGTTAGACAGATGCAGGTGTCACTGGAGATGAGGGCTGACTCACCGAAGGAGATGGAGATCAAATTGCATTCTTCTGCTTGCTCGAAACTATGACGACAAACAACTCAACCTCCTGGTTTCTGCTCTTAAAACACACACTAACTGTGTAGGCTCATACTGTAACTGTGTAGGCTCATACTGTAAGTGTGTAGGCTCATACTGTAACTGTGTAGGCTCAAATGACATGATGTGTCACAATATTTACAGGTAGGAAATGAATATGGGGCTACCATTCAGCAACCATGCAGTAGACAAATGGGTCACAAATTGTTTGACATGCCGTTGAATAGAGGCGCCCGCTAACTTAATAGAACAGATGCAAACAATCCCTCAGTTAGCACATTCAGATAGTGCTCTCCTATTGTGGCTTGTTTTCTATAAGAGCACGTTGGAACATTACCGAAAATCAGGGATAAAAAATAAGCGAGAATAAAGGGTTTCTGGGAAAGCGTCCAGGCCCGATGAGGCGCAGAGCTTAACGAGCTGAGGGACAATGGCCCACGTGGAGCTGGGGGCCGGTAATCAGGCCTGCCACCAGGTCCTCCACCCAGCAGGGGGGCGCGGGGGTCTGACAGGCTGGAGACAGGCGGACTGGGGGGGGACCCAGGACAGAGGCTGCATGTGCATGGAGATGCAGGGTCACGCAGATAGACATTAATCTAGAGAGAAAGGGAGGGAGAGAGAGAGAGAAAGAGAGACAGAGGGAGAGAGATACGGAGAGAAAGAGAAAGAGAGAGGGAGAGAAAGAGAGAGAGAAAGAGAGAGAGAGGGGGGGGTAGGGAGAGAGAAGGGGGGGAGAGAGGGAGAGGGAGAGGGGGGAGGGAGAGACAGAGAGAGAGAGGGAGGGGGAGAGGGAGAGACAGAGAGAGGGGGGAGAGAAAGGGAGAGACAGACAGAGAGAGAGAGAGGGGGGGGGGAGAGAGACAGAGAGAGAGAGAGAGAGAGCTCCTTCAACACAGTCCAGTTGTGTCCAGTTACTCTCTGCAGAACGCCCCGTTATGAGAGACACGTGGTCAGGGGTGCTGAGGGACACACAGAGAGGTCAGGGGTGCTGAGGGACACACAGAGAGGTCAGGGGTGCTGAGGGACACACAGAGAGGTCAGGGGTGCTGAGGGACACACAGAGAGGTCAGGGGTGCTGAGGGACACACAGAGAGGTCAGGGGTGCTGAGGGACACACAGAGAGGTCAGGGGTGCTGAGGGACACACAGAGAGGTCAGGGGTGCTCAGGGACACACAGAGAGGTCAGGGGTGCTGAGGGACACACAGAGAGGTCAGGGGTGCTGAGGGACACACAGGGAGGTAAGGGGTGCTGAGGGACACACAGAGAGGTCAGGGGTGCTCAGGGACACACAGAGAGGTCAGGGGTGCTGAGGGACACACAGAGAGGTCAGGGGTGCTGAGGGACACACAGAGAGGTCAGGGGTGCTGAGGGACACACAGAGAGGTCAGGGGTGCTGAGGGACACACAGAGAGGTCAGGGGTGCTGAGGGACCCACAGAGAGGTCAGGGGTGCTGAGGGACACACAGAGAGGTCAGGGGTGCTCAGGGACACACAGAGAGGTCAGGAGTGCTGAGGGACACACAGAGAGGTCAGGGGTGCTGAGGGACACACAGAGAGGTCAGGGGTGCTGAGGGACACACAGAGAGGTCAGGGGTGCTGAGGGACACACAGAGAGGTCAGGGGTGCTGAGGGACACACAGAGAGGTCAGGGGTGCTGAGGGACCCACAGAGAGGTACTGAGGGACACACAGAGAGGTGCTGAGGGACCCACAGAGAGGTACTGAGGGACACTGAGGAGCCAATCTGTAGAAACCAGACTAAATGAGCATAAAGGATCTAGACAGA
The DNA here is from genome assembly GCF_949987555.1 of Borostomias antarcticus. Classification (NCBI taxonomy): domain Eukaryota; kingdom Metazoa; phylum Chordata; class Actinopteri; order Stomiiformes; family Stomiidae; genus Borostomias; species Borostomias antarcticus. The sequence goes on from NC_140254.1 coordinate 8,136,915, forward strand.
AGCACAGTGAGGGAATCTAATGGGCTGAACATCTACTATGAGGCCAAAGCCTGAAATGTCCCAGAACAACCCCAGCTCAGAGCCCATGGCCAGCAGACTCTGGCTCAACAAAACGCTACTGTGTCTCTATCTGTAGAGAGCAATGTGCTAAATCATCAGCTACTGTCAACAAAAGCAAGGCAACAATATGAAGAACAACACAGCTGGGATATAGAGAGGAAACATAAACAATAGGCCCTTTTACAAACATCTGTCACCGGCGTGGAACTTTCCTTCCAACATCAGACCAAACGATTCCTCCGGACCTGATGTGACTCCTGGAGTTTCGCCCTCAACCTCCCGCCAGATTCCTTCCCGTCTCAAACGCCCCGCTTCCCTCGCAGCTGCCAAGACCGCAGCACCTGAGACAGAGCGCCTGGCCCAGGACTCCTGCCAGGGAAGATCCATCTCTGAGGTCTCTCAACACTCTCCATGTTCTACAGCGTCAGAGAGTTCTCCCCCCTGTTCACAAGAACAGCTGTGATCTGTACACACTACAGACTAGTGGTAGGGATGGAATGTGCACAACTTTTTCAATTAAATTTTTCACAGTCAACCGATTAGTGGCGGTATGGACTATTAATCCATTCATTGTTTTTTGCCGATATACATAAAGGCTATTATTAACTGATATACATAAAGGCTATAATTAACTGATATACATAAAGGCCATTATTAACTGATATACATAAAGGCTATTATTAACTGATATACATAAAGGCTATTATAAACTGATATACATAAAGGCTATAATTAACTGATATACATAAAGGCTATTATTAACTGATATACATAAAGGCTATAATTAACTGATATACATAAAGGCTATTATTAACTGATATACATAAAGACTATAATTAACTGATATACATAAAGGCTATAATTAACTGATATACATAAAGGCTATTATTAACTGATATACATAAAGGCTATTATTAACTGATATACATAAAGGCTATTATAAACTGATATACATAAAGGCTATAATTAACTGATATACATAAAGGCTATTATTAACTGATATACATAAAGGCTATAATTAACTGATATACATAACGGCTATTATTAACTGATATACATAAAGGCTATTATTAACTGATAATAAAGGCTATATACATAAAGGCTATTATTAACTGATAATAACTGATAAAGGCTATTATTAACTGATATACATAAAGGCTATAATTAACTGTGGGAAAAACATCATTTTCAAACTTGAAACACAAAAAAACAAGCATTATAGAGAAAAGTTACTTATTCAAGTATTATTCCCATGAATTTCCTACTGTAAATAATAGTGAAATAATACTGGAATGAACAGAGCCATCCAATGAAGAGGGGGTAGGGTTGGGCGCCTGGCGCAGCGCCCAATTCACCCCCCCCCCCCCATTCTAACCAACACCGCGCTATAGAACTGATGACAGAACTGATTAGTTACGCTCTATTTATTTATTTTTAAAGATGTGTTTATTTGAATTTAAAAAAATTAACAACCACAATTTAAAAATAGACTTTGCCCGTCGTGAATGATTAATCAGACCCGGCCCCAACTAGTAGGCGCCATTATACAGTCAAGCTCAACATCTCCGGGTCAAAGTGGTTCGATGTTCAGCAGCAGCTATCCATCTGTGTCATGATGAACCTCAGCCTGAAGCTCATCCACAGACCAGACCTAACCCTAACCTTTACCGACTCCCCCCTCCATCACATACAACGCCCCAGACCCCTGGCAGAGCCCCAGACCCCTGGGAGAGCCCCAGACCCCTGGGAGAGCCCCAGACCCCTGGCAGAGCCCCAGACCCCTGGCAGAGCCCCAGACCCCTGGGAGAGCCCCAGACCCCTGGGAGGGCAGGTACCTCTCCCCCACAGCTCCGCTCTGATGCTCTACCGTCAACCATCAACAAATGAACCTCGGCCATTCTCTAGCTCTGACACTGGCGTCGAACGTGGCCAAATGGCAACAGTTTGAGCCACTGTCGTTAATTAAAGAGGATTCGTTCCCTCAGCGTCCGGCTGATGGTTGAGGCTGATGGTTGAGGCTGATGGTTGAGGCTGAGGGTTGAGGCTGAGGGTTAAGGCTGAGGGTTGAGGATGAGGGTTGAGGCTGAGGGGTGAGGCTGAGGATGAGGGTTGAGGCTGAGGGGTGAGGCTGAGGGGTGAGGCTGACGGTTGAGGCTGAGGGGTGAGGATGAGGGGTGAGGATGAGGGTGGAGGATGAGGGGTGAGGCTGAGGGGTGAGGCTGACGGGTGAGGACCAGACGGCTAAAGCGGGGCTCACTACAGGATATTTAAAATCCGAGCCAAATTGGGTTGCATCACACACGAGGAGATATCACACACAAGGAGATATTACAGGATATTATCGTGCCCGAGGGAGCAACGAACCACTGCCACGCTTGTAAAGTAGTGAGTAAATCGAAATATCAGACATGCTTCACATTATCAGGGCGGCCCCGATGTGTCTGCGAGCCGATCAGGAGGTTTAAGATTGGATCTGTAAACCCCTCACATTACAAAATCATCTGGGCCCAACATCGGTACCGACCAACGTTCCAGACCAGATTTCTCCCCCGATTCACAAGAGGGGTGAGTCAGGGATAACTCGGCCCAAACAATCCTGCAGTGTGAGCCTGGCATAAGCCTCCCACAACCACCCACCCACCCACCCACCCACAACCCCGCACCCACCCACCCACCCACCCACAACCCCCCACCCAGACAGACAGGCCCCGCCGGCTCCTCCTCACCTCCAGGTAGAGTGGGGAGCTGGAGCCGTGGTCCATCCTCTGGGCCAGCGCGTCCCGCTGCAGCACGCACTCCTCCAGGTGGATGACGTTGGGGTGCTGGCTCTGGATGCTGCTGAGAGCCCAGAACTCGCGCAGCGCCAGCTCCACGTTCTCCGGTGAGTGGCAGCGGATCTTCTTGACGGCCACACGTGCGCCGGTGCGCCTGACGGCTGCCTCGTACACCACGCCGTAGCTGCCCCGCCCCACCTCCTGGACCAGCTCGTACTTGGGCTGGCTGCTCACCATCCTCCTCTTCCTCACTGCAGCTGGAAACAAGAGTGTTTGAATGACCGTAGTGAGAGGGAGAGAGCGTGAGAACGGTCGGGATGTGTGATGATGTCATGTGAAGTTGTGGGTAATGTTGCACAATTTCTTTGAAGGTAGCTTCAAAGAGGCACGTTTTGTTTTGTTTGGCCAAAGCTACCCTACCACAAGAGGCCTATTCTCTAATGAGCAGTGGAGCCACCGTATGTCCAGTAAAGCCCTCCTTGTGAGTCTGGCTGATCAAAACTGTCTTCATCAGGTCATTGTCCCCTCCTTTAATCCCTCAAACAAGCAGCTGTTACCGAGTGTTGCAGCAGGTCCTGCAAATTTCAGGAAGAGCAGATATATTACTGACAAACGTGCAGTGCCCATTTTCAACTAAACAGGTAAAAGCTAAGTTATATACAAAGAAGAAAGTGCACATTCAGGTCTAACTGCAAAAGAGTTTAGTAGACAACGTTTCGGCCGTAGCCTTTGTCAGTCTTGAAACGTTGTCTACCAAACTCTTTTGCATCTAGACCTGAGTGTGCTGTTTCTTCTTTTTATATATGAGTCTATTCCGCGCTACCAGCAACACTCTGAATATTCTCTTTGCAAAGCTAAGTAAATATCCCGACAAGGTGTAGTTCGGCGACTGGTCCATCCTGGAACTCGTATGCCACATTATTAGAAAGTTTACCACATTGAAAGAAGGGTGACAGTTGGTGTAAATACTGCGGGTGGTGGGAAACAGCGAGCTGGAACCAGGCGGCCACGGGGGAAGTTGGGCTGCAGTCACGAACGTAAACAAACTGACTGGCTGTAGTGAATTTTAGAAAACTTGACAGCTGGCGATGACATGGCCGAATAACAAATTAACACAACCTCTAATTGAGCGAACGTTACTGAAATAACGTTACCTTCAAATGTAATATTCATAACACCGTACGGCTAACACAACAGTTAGATAGCTAACCCTAAACAAGGAAGAGATGGGTGACAACAAGGAAGGCCACAGTCACGTTTGATCTGGTGCTGGTTAGCAGGGTAGCTAGCTAGCAAACAACACTAGATCGTTTAGCTGGCCTGATGTGACAACACATCAGCACAGAGCCTGTCACTCTAGCCAGCTAACGTTAACTATAGCTACATGGTAAACTAGCATGCTAAACTAGCGCTATCTCTGCATACATCCCCGTGTGTCAGCTAGTCTGATAGCTTGTTCAAACCGTGGCAGAGACGGCGACTTTATTGTCATCCGACCAACAACCAGGCAGCAAATCTAGCTCTCCGAGCGCAGCGGCAACACACACCTGCTCGGGGCTCAACCAAGTAGCACACGGACAGACAAAAGAACCGGAGAAGCAAGGGGAATCAACGAAGCACACGAGTTTCATATTTACCGTGCGTTTTTTTGTGTGTGTCTTTTCTCAATAATTCATCTGCCAGCTCTCTCACCTCTCCTGGCAGCCATTAGCTGGCTACTCATTATTAGCTGGTCCAGCTACACACACACACATATACACACGTCCTCGCGCAGCTCGGGTCCATAGAGAGCTCGAGCCGTGAGCGCGTGACCGAGAGCCTCCTCGAGCACTTTAACAGCGCGCACGCGCTTCTCCTCCCAATGAGCGCCGGAAGCCTCAAGTAGGGAAATGCTGCCCTCTTCTAAACTTTTGATTGGGCTCTCAAAACAATTGCTAAAGGAAACAATTAAACGAAGTTGTTGTTTGTTATACTAAGACAATGCATGAAGTAGGCTCTTTCATCTTTCACTAGTTATCACTATACAGGCTACCACTCGGGTATATCATTAGAGAGCACAATGTATGTTTTTATAGTTATGCGGATGACACACAACTGTACATCTCTGCTGAACCAAATGATGCTGCAGCTATAAACTCAATTACTACCTGTCTTATATTTAAATTTCCCCTTGCGCCTGACGAGACTACTGGCTGCAGTGTAGAGAGCGACAAACAAGTTGCTAAAGCTATTGCTGCTGATTATGGTGTTTTGTGCGCACAATGCCACTTAGTGCGTTATCAACTTGTTTGCTAACAAGTGCTAGAGCTACTAGTTAGCTGTTGATAACGAGATCAGCTGTCGCAACTGGAACGCTCACCTCGGGAGTGACCATTGCCAGTTCCCACTCACACCTCCCGAGACTAATGGAATGCACCATAACGTTATATTTCTCATTCGTGTGGATAGTTGAAGCGATGCATTCTGTAGGCTCCCTCAATAGAGTCCGCTAAATTACCATGTTTAATGCTTTATGTATACTATCTGTTAGTGTGAAGTGTGATGATTTCTGTACAGCCAAGATCGAACGCAGCATGGGCAAGTGAGCGTAAAGGCAATAGCCCTACTGCCAAGCAACACAGTGACACCTGTTAGCCTATATAGACTAGTCTCAACTTGCATTTAAACGATAATGTAAACTTCAAGCATTCAAAGTAAACTGCAGACACTTTCAGGTGGATGAAAATAAAGTGTCTGCACATTAAAATGATTGACTTCATAGAAAACTATATCTCGCCTATAGACTATAGATTTAACATGCCATTGGCTGTATAACTCCCATCTCAAATGTAGGCCTACATCTTGTAAACTACTGTCTGCAGAGTCTGAACCAGCCCACTCCTCCCTCCACTACTGCTCTGCTTGGCTGTTAATGAATGTGCATGGGAAGTCTTCACAAAACTAGCAACGTTTTGGAAATTGGAGAGGAAAGATGTCAAGTAGAAAGAGGAAACTACAGGTGGTGCTACAGTAACCAATTCAAAAAGGGGGACGTGGAAGGGGGAGAGCAGTTGAGGGGGGGGGGCAGGGGCGGGGGTCTGAACTCTCTGAGTGCAAGCCCCTCTAGTTATTATTATTACTATTTATTACTATTATTACTATATATTACTATAGATAGATATAATTTAACATCTATGGAGAAGTAGTGAATGATGAAAGGAAATGATGGTAACACCTCACACATTTGGATTGGAAACTTTGAGACGCATGCTTTATTAAAGTGGAGTGAAACAATTGACTATGGCCAATACCAAATAGAATCTGAGGTTATCAGGAACATCCAAAGAAATCCTCAAAAATGAATTGTATTGTCATTAAAAGCATAGACTACAATCATTGGTCATTCCATCAAAAAATGTGCTTGTTACCTTTTACACAAAGCTGGTTCAAAATAATTTCAAGACAAGGATAAAAGGTCTAACTTATTAAAAGATCAACACCAGCAAAGCAAAAATATGATCTCCATTGAACAGGAATGATCTGTAATCATATAGTCTAGTTCTTTAATGTGCTTCCGACCCTGATGATCAATACAGCTGATGTCATTGAGGCCGTAGAAACAGTGTAATGCTTCTGATACCACTACAGAGATACCTTTCAGATCATGAGAAACAGTGTAGTGCTTCTGATACCACTACAGAGATACCTTTCAGATCATGAGAAGCAGCAAACATTAAACAATTATTTTCATAACATGACAGATAAAGAACAAAAGTAATTTCAGAGAATAAATCCTGCTATTACATTAGGCAACTTGTTAAAATTGCTTCCAGGCAAGCCTGTTCTGTTTAATGTTAGCTAGTCTCATTCAGATAGAATCACATGTCTCAGAACACAGAAGAGACCAGTTGAGGTGAATGATTGGGCGTGAGCCTGGGTTGGTTTCAAGTTGTTTATGAAACTGAAAGGAAGTGTCCTGTATGAGAACAGTTAATCTTCCCTTCAGCCAACTGAAACAAAGCTAAGGTTCTCATCATTGGCTTTTAGCTCCGTATCATTATTACAAACACAAAGCAATACAAAACGGATTGCGAAGATAAGTCACAAAAATAGAAAAGTTATTCAACATTTCTGAGGGAGATAGGACACATTGCATTACACATTGACAAAGAAATTCTTCACAAAAAAAACAACAAATAAATCATCCCAATAAACAATTTCACAAAACAGTTCAAAGACACAGCTTTCTGCTTTTGCAGCAGAGCTCATATAAACCTGCAAAAACACAGTGTCAAGATCCGTTATACACCGTATTCAAGATCCGTTATACACCATATTCAAATACATCCTGAGGTAGACTTGTATAGATTCAAGACAAAACGTTCCTGTTTTGGTCTCATATAAGAAAAACAAAACCCCATAACCCATAAAAGGAAAGAAACCCCGGTGCCAGAGTAGGGGAGCAGCAGCTACAGACCTGCTGGTGTGATGAGGTACAGGCCAACATGAGCTAACATGGGCTTTATGACCTGGTTATATTGTGAGGTAGCCTACAGGCCAACATGAGCTAACATGGGCTTTATGACCTGGTTATATTATGAGGTACAGGCCAACATGAGCTAACATGGGCTTTATGACCTGGTTATATTGTGAGGTAGCCTACAGGCCAACATGAGCTAACATGGGCTTTATGACCTGGTTATATTGTGAGGTACAGGCCAACATGAGCTAACATGGGCTTTATGACCTGGTTATATTGTGAGGTACAGGCCAACATGAGCTAACATGGGCTTTATGACCTGGTTATATTGTGAGGTACAGGCCAACATGAGCTAACATGGGCTTTGTGACCTGGTTATAGTGTATTATGAGGTACAGGCCAACATGAGGTAAAGCATTTTTTTGGTGGACAGCTGTGACTGGTCAGACATTGACAGGTCCCCAACATGAGGCGCAGGTCTTTCACTTGTTCCAGCAACCACTGGGCTCTCCAATACCTACTACATGGCTATTCTACTCTACACTACACTGACTACCATGCACACACAGAAGTAAACATTATATTAATATTGTGACAAAGCTGAATATGTACAATAACCACGCATGACTAGTTCCTGTTAAGAGAGGCTGGCAAGTATCTGGTGCTTTAGATGGGTTGTGTCAGTTCCAGAGACACTGCCACAGGTGTGTTAATATAAAGGCCTAGAATGTCACCACAGGAATATTCATGCTACTCTTATTATTTACACCAACTATGAGGTCCAAAAACGACAGCAGGACTAGAGGTTAACATGAAATATGTACTGCAGATGAACTACAGTGACAAACATAAAAATAGTGCATCGTTCCTTTGGCTCTTTTGGCAATGAAAGCTCAGGGTTTTCCGGCAACCCAACACATCATAATCTATATAATCTATAACATACAAAAACTATCACACCCTGCAAAGGAGCTCCTCTCAACATTTTTCCCTGAGAACAAAATGGGGACGTCAAGGAAAGGAAACTCTGGGTGTAGTCAAGGGGACGACGAAGGAAAGGAAAGGAAACTCTGTCTGTAGTCAAGGGGACAACGAAGCCAGTGAACGCATGGAAGCAAGGAGTTCAAGTCAGAAGCCTCTTGCATTTCACTCTGCATTGCATTTAGCACACTGCATTTTTGACATGATTAACACTGACAATTTAACCAAACCTGGATAAACTTCACATTATGTTCATCTATACCTGTGATGTATGTAGTAAGTGTCATTATATAGCATGGTATTAGTCATAATGAGTTGTGTTGAAAGTGTGGAAATCGTCTAGATATGCTGTATCTGACTAACTAGTAAACTTATAACGTAATAAAATAATGGTACCATGTTTTTATTACAGTAACGACTACACAGGTAGTTAGACATAGTGTGAAATGTGTTCCAGGTTGATCGTGTTTTAACCCTCAGCCTTAGAGCTAAAGCCAGCTCCAGGTTAAAGGATGTGATACTACTGTATCCATTAGAGAGAAAGGGTCTGGGAGAGTTACGTACTTTGAATAAATAATCAATATAAAAAGATAATGATATCTATATACACTTTAGTGGTGAAAACATTCCATCCCCCGTGGTAAACAAGCAGAGGATGAATTGGACAATTATAAAAAATAAAAAATAAAACCATGTCACAAAGTCAAGCGTTACAAAACAAGCGTAACTTCTTCCCAGAAAGCCCTTGTATTACCTCTGGCTTTCATAGCTTTCAAGTAAAACAAATCATGGAGTAAACTTTGGGCAGAGTATGATAGCAGCCCTGACATAAAAGATTTATGGAGTTAGACCATTACAAGTGGAAAAAAAATACACATGCATACATAAAAGTTTAGTGCAGACAGAGCCTGCCATACAATCAACGCTGGTCTTGCATAACACCTTGAGTCACAACTTAGAAAATCAAGAACAGTTCGCTGTTTTGATAGAGGTCATCGATCAAAATGGACCGATGGCCAACTTGCAGAGGTATAAATGTGTGTGCGTGTGTGTGTGTGTGTGGGAACAATCATTTTCAGTGAATGGAGCTATTGGAGTGAAAGCATGCCACATCACACCACACAAAAGACTCATGTCAAGGCTAGGCTACGGCACTTCTGAAGAGCTACAGTGTGCAGTGCGAACGGCCCCTGTGGTGAACTGACAATCACAGCAGTGGCAGGATTAGCTTGGCCCAAGAAATGCACAGTGACTAGCAATACCTGAAGAAGAGAACAGGTCGAAAGACGCTTCTTCCATTTGTTCCTTAAAAGCGTCTCAGCGCCAGCATACAGTCAGATCTGCTTCGGTACATTCACTTATATGATTGTATATCCAACCTCTGCTATAAAACATGTCTAATAAATATGGGGTACAGTGAAAGAGCATCCCTCACTTTCATCTTCAGTAAAATCCCAATATAGACGCGCTCTGATGGAAAGACAAAACTAATACTGTGCAGTACTATATTGGGTTAGCTAAACAGTGGTTACATGACGAGGCTTATTGCATTCAGAAAATACAAAAGGGACGTTTCCCCAGACACAGACTCAGACTAGTCCTGGAGTCGTTTGTTTTAGTCTGTGATCAGTCTTGTTCTGGGACTGGGGAACAGGCCCTAAATGTTTTGATTGTACCATTACAAAGCTAAGACACTTATCTAAGGCAGAAAAGTATACGGAGAAGAATAACTTAAAAGTCTTCGAGTTCAAACAGTGGATATGTCTTTCTGCAGTTTCAACACTGAGCTAAATCACAACTATCACATCATTAAAGTGAATTGTTTACTTGCTGTTCAATAAGATCTGAGGTAGTTCCAAAAGCAGCATTCCAGTAAAACCTCTTTTGATTGGCACATGTTGTATCCCTGAATCCTTCAATCAGAGCTCTCCAGGAGCAAGGAGGAGTGGCCACGCTCCTCCTCTTCATCCCTCACCAATCCCTGAGAACCTGGGGAGGACTGCTGTGCTTTGATTGGACAGTTGGCCACCATGTGGGAGGTGCTTTGACAGAAATGGCACTTTTTGGGCTGAGGGGGCAGCTCGCATTCTTTGGCATGATGGTCTGGTCCACCACAGTTGTAGCATCTAAAACAGAATGAGAACATAGATGGTATCTTAGTAGTATTGGTAACCTAGTATGTTGAAAAGATCGGCAACCATGGAATCTCACATTTATTTGGATTGTCAGAGATAAGCTTTAGAAAACAAAAGGTCTGGCCACCAGAGCAAATTAAGATTCACCACTAGAGGGCAGTCTGCTATCACATTTGGCTTCAGGTTCCTAAATCTAATTTCTGATCTGTGAGAAACTGATGTTGGTGATGATGGTTTCATAGGATTAAGCACCTACTGTATTCATATTTTGAGAGTTCTGACGAGTAGTAGTACACTGATTACCTACGTTTATTATTGTAAGTCACTTTGGATTGGCTAAATGGCTGTGATTATATCACATTCAGTAAATGAGGATTTGGTTGTGATTTGGATTTGGATTTGACCAGATTGGTTGTGTGTCTTGCACATATCACCAATTGAGTAATGAAACTGAGCCTACAATAGTTGGTCTACCTACAACCTTCTAATTCGGTGCAATCATACATTGGATGAATCTGCTCCTGTTAAGACTCGGTACGGATGCAAGGTATAAAGGAAGCTTTATAGCAGCCAAGAGCCTAAACAACAATACTTCCACACCTTAATCAACTGACTTGATAGTAGATAGTAGATAGTACACAGAAGTAGACACACCGCAGATACAGAGAAAATGATTTGATTGTCCTGACCAAAGCAGAGTTGAAGCCCTGAGGCGTCACCAACCTACCCCTGCCTTCTTCCTTCCTTCCTCCACTCCACTTCCTGGAACCCTTAGCCTCCCCACCCCCATCCTGCTGTCCAGGGGGGGGTTATTGATCAGTGTGGGGACACAGGGGTTGGGGGAGAGGGCTTCTTTGTTTCAATACGGCGGAGTGACCTATGAACCCTGACCCCTGCTCTCTCTCTCTCTCTCTGCCTTCCCCCCACCTCATTTACACACACCACACCCTATTGTTGCCATGGCGCTGGTCACCTCTGACCTCACTCAGGCACCTACATCTGTTATCAATTAAATGGATAGGATCCTTTTCCGCTCCTGCATCCAGCGGATATGTTTGAGCTACCGAGAAGAGGTGTGAACACACTCCCACCCGGCTGCCCTTTCATCACTTCAGTTTGAAGAACATACATCTTTGAAGTGAATTCATCACCTATAAAATATGATATGATATCATATCAAATATGATATGATAAAATACTTATTGTATTGTACCTATTGTATTTTAGATCGCTATTTTAGATTGCTATTCTTGCACTTTGCCTTCAAAACTAGATTATGCTCTTAGTCACTTGTTTTAGAAAGGAGATGCACTTGTGAGTTCTGGCAAGTAGTAGTACATTGGCTTTCCCTATGTTAAACACAATTATTGTAACTAAGTTGCTTTGGATAAAAGTGTCAGCTAAATGACTGTAATGTAATGTATATATGATGATATTTTCCCGCTCTCAGCTGATCTTTGCAACCTTCCGAATAAGCGGCTCCGGCTGTGTTTTTTTGGGGAAAAACACGCACAGAGATAAGGAACGCGCCCAGAGAGGCGTCTTCTTGGTGCTGTGAACTCTACAGTCACTGCTTTAGCTGTGGGGGAATCAGCAGTGTGTTGTGCGACTCCGTGTTAGAATACGGGGGTGGGGGTCGGCTCACTCCCATGACTGGAGGTTTCCAACTACCGATTGATCCGGGTCAACCCAATCACACGGCGCTGGGAGAGGGCCGCCGGGCGGGGCACTGGTCAGCCAGATAACCAGCTCCTGGCGGGGCGGTGGTCAGCCAGATAATCAGCCGGGCGGGGCGGTGGTCAGCCAGATAACCAGCTCCTGGCGGGCGATCTGCTCGCTCTCATGAGTCCCGTCAATCCACCGCAACTCTTTAGAAGCAGCGATGGGAACATGTTATGTGGGATTGTGAATTTCCCCAGGTAGTTTGGATGTGTTTGGGCCTGCGAGTCCCCCTGTATGGTGGAGTTCCCGGAGTGAGTCAGCACGTCAGGTCGTATCCGGAGCGGGTTCCGCGTTGACTCACCTGTCTCCTTTGGAGCGTCGTTTCTGGGCACCCTTGGGTTTCTTCTCGCTGCCCACGCACGGGGCCCCGCCCGGCCCCGTCACCCTCACCGACTCCAGGCCCTTGGAGGATTTCTTAAAGGTGAAGTCCACCTCCTCGCCCTCCTTCAGGCTACGGAAGCCATCCATGTGCAGCTTGCTCTGTGGGGACAGCGGAGAGACGCGCGGTCAGGGTTTGGCTTGCTACGCTGCTAGCATGCTAGCTACCAGTCATGCTAGCTACCAGTCATGCTAGCTACCAGGCGTGAATCTGACATCTCTGTGTTTTTAGCACAGATATTGAGAAAACACTGAACATATTCCCTCATCCCTCCAGCCTACTAGCCACTGTGTTGTCTGTCTGTGGGGAACATATCCTGGTTGGACTCTAACCTGTCTGTCTGTGGGGAACATATCCTGGTTGGACTCTAACCTGTCTGTCTGTGGGGAACATATCCTGGTTGGACTCTAACCTGCACACATCCAACATCCAACATTTTTGCATGGATTTCAAAACATTGATGGAAACATCTCGCCACAGTCACACTCTCACCCCCCCCCCCCCCCAGCTAATCCAATCCTATTGACAGCCCTGTTAAAACATCAATGCCTTCTCACACCCCTCCCCCTTTTGAAGGATTCTGTGTGTTCCTCTGTGTGTGTGTGTGTGTGTGTGTGTGTGTGTGTGTGTGTGTGTGTGTGTGTGTGTGTGTGTGTGTGTGTGTGTGGACAGCCCTACCCCTCCCCCTAGCTAGATCCAGCATTCCAGGCCCCAACCCCCTTCACTCTCCACACCACCACCACAGAGAGACTCTCCAAAACGAGTCCATCTGGTCAAGTCCCAAACTGACCACCACCGCTGAAGGATGCTGGGAAAACAGAGGGGGGAGGTGTGCATTCCTGGGATAGCTACCCAAAAAGGCACATGAGGAGAGGTAGTGAGAATGCACCCACCTTCTAAACAGGGTCTCCATTTTAGATACAGAAACCTAATTAGGCACCGAATCCTCCGGTGTGTTGGTTTCCTCCATGTGCTTTGAGGGCTAGCTCTCCTGCCAAGGGTAGAGGGGATCAACTGCCCCGTGCGTTACCCCCTAGGAAAGATCACTGGGCTAACAGACCACTTCCCGGGTCCTGATCTTGTTCATTGGCGTCTCCGTCCATCTCCCAGGTGAAAAGCTGGCGTGATGCGCTGCAATGGCACATGGGAAGGCTGTGGTGGGCCCGTTTATGGCCCTCGCATGCCAACAGGTTTAACCTACCTCTTATTTGGGGGGGTGGGGGGGTGGGTCGTGGTGGGAAAGGAATCCCAGGCCTGACAGCCCACAACCTTAGCATTCCTGGAACTGTCCTCAGACCTTCACCACTTCACCCTCTCACCTCTCTCCCTCTCTCTCTCTCCCTCTCTTTGTCTCTCTCTCTTTCTCTTTGTCTCTCCCTGTGTCTCTCTCTCCCTCTCTCTGTTTCTCCCTCTGTCTCTCTCTCCCTCTCTCTGTCTCTCTCTCCTCTATGTCACTCCCTCTGTCTCTCTCTCCTTCTCTCTCTCTCCCTCTGTCTCTCTCTCTCCCTCTACATCTATTTTATGACTCACAAACTCAAGTTCTTTCTCTCTCACAATCCAACTCCTATGTTTTTGCCTTTCACTACCATGGGTTCTCTCACTCCCTCCAATCATCCTTCTGTAAATAGACTCAAAACCCCTCCCTGCACGCAGTGCACACACACACACACACACACACGCACGCATGCACACACACACACGCACGCACGCCCGCACACACACGCATGCACACACACACGCATGCACACACGCATGCACACACACACAAATGCACACACACGCACGCACGCAAACACACACGCACACATGCACGCACACACACACGCATGCACACACACACACGCACACACACACACACATGCATGCACACACACACACACACACACACACACACAGCTCATTCACAAATCTGCTGCTCAGTAACAGATCACAGACGCCAGGATTTCCTCTCCCTGGTTGACAATGGCATCTATTGTCCAGTCCTGCCTACAGGTCCTCAACCCTAACCCTAACCCTAACCTTAACCCTAACCCTAACCCTAACCCTAACCCTAACCCTAACCCTAACCCTAACCCTAACCCTAACCCTAACCCTAACCCTAACCCTAACCTCACCCAGGACCTCTGAACATGATCACTAACCCTAACCCTCTGAACATGATCCATACCCAGCCCAGAGAAGAACCTGAACATGGTCCATACCCAGCCCAGAGAAGAACCTCAACCTGGACCTCTGAGCATGGTCCATACCCAGCCCAGAGAAGAACCTCAACCTGGACCTCTGAACATGGTCCATACCCAGCCCAGAGAAGAACCTCAACCTGGACCTCTGAACATGGTCCATACCCAGCCCAGAGAGGAACCAGGACCTCTGAGCATCATACCCAGCCCAGAGAGGAACCAACAGTCACTGGCCGTCTAGCTTTGCCAATGATACACTGAGAATTGAACATGTGTGCTGTCCACAAGGCTGTTGTCCCTTTACATAGAAAAACAAGCGTGAAGGAGTGAGGTTGATCATGTGATGGCAGGGATATTGGAGGAAGAGGGCCCATGTGAGGACAGAGCGCTGGGGTTGGGTGGGTAGCACACGAGAGCAAGACCCCCTGATGTCTGAATGGCATTATGACAGGAAGCAGGGCTGGATGGGGCAGGAATGAGGCTTGTTATCTCGGCCTGTCTACTCCTCTTAACGTCCCCAGCAAAGACCTCTCACTCTGGGTGGAGCTGGTGGGGGAGTGGGGAGGGTCTGCTGTCATGTCCTCTGGCTGGCCAACTTTAACATGTGCTAGTCTCCTGGTAATGACACGCAAAACCCTGGACTCCTGGGCCACATCTTAAAGAAGGACCTATGCAATATACTACTACTATTATTATTACTACTACTACTACTACTACTACTACTACTACTACTACTACTACTACCACTACTACTACTACTACTACTACTACTACTACTACTACTACCACTACTACTACTATTATTACTACTACTTCTACTACTACTACTACTACTACTACTATTACTACCACTACCACTACTACTACTACTACTACTACTACTACTACTACTACTACTACTATTACTACTACTACTACTACTACTACTACTACTACTACTACTACTACTACTACTACTACTACTACTACTATTACTATGACTACTACTATAGCCTACTACCACTACTACTACTACTACTACTACTACTACTACTACTACTACTACTACTACTACTATACAACTTTACTATAGAGTTCCTACTTAATGTTAGGAACATATTTTTTCATCCTATGAATTTGCTCTTTACCTTCTTTCATACAAATTCATAGCAACTTCTAGAACTAGCCTCATTGGGGAGAGTGCAGTCATACATTTAACCATCCATAATCTGACCTGTCTGTTCTCAAACGTCATTACATGCGTTTTCCCATTTCTGTTTCATGCACACCACACTTAACACTTTATAACACTGATATAACCCTCTCTAGAGATTATGGTTGCGTCTTTGAATGGAATAGTCCCAGTGTTTTGACTACTAGCAGTGTGAGATCATTGATCAGTGTGAGAGAACTTATTTTGTAGGAACACAGATGAAGACTGAAATGACTGAAGCCCACTCAAAGGAAAGCATGCTATTGAAAGTCACTTTCAAGGCAAAATCTGTCTACAGTAAACTGTCCCTCAAAGTAGCCTATACTTTAATGTATACTTTAAAATGCATAGGCTACTTAATAGACCTGTAATAATATGACCTAAATAATCTGTACTGTAACATGAATCATAACTAAGAGTATTGCATAATAAATGCCAATTCTTAAAAGGGCATTTATTATAGAAGTGGAACAGGTCAATAATTATCAGTCGGAGCCTTAATAGCTGAAATAAAAATATGATGTATTGAACTTGTAATTCGCCCACTTTAACCCTCCTTAAACATATTGGCATGTGAACGCGCCGCTGCTCGGACCAGGCCTCAAAAACACGTGAACACTCCACTCTCTGGGGGCCAACAATAGACTCACCTGGTGAACGAACACGTCCACTGGTTCTTCCAGAGGTACCCCGTCTCTGTCTGTCATGGAGAGGAACCCGAAGCCCATCCGCACGTTGAACCATTTGCACACCCCGCTGCCTCGGGAGGACCCCACGTCTTCCTCGGAGCCCGCCGCTTCCTCCTCCACGGTCTTTGCACAGCCCCCTTTCCAAAAATAAAATTTCACTCAGCTTAAATCATAAAAAGATTTGAAATTGTGTAATCTGGCAGTTATATGTCTTTTACAGGCCCGTACTCGGAAGTTTTTCAGCATCAGCGCTCTACTGCGACATAAGGAAGCGTGTATAGGCTATTGCGTAATGAGAAAAAAAACATCCGCGAGCCCAAGCAGCAGCGCTGTATGTTGTAAATCATGTTGTAAAAATGAATTGGTACTGAAACGTTTATTTGTGCTGTAGCCAACAGATGTTGTTTACTAAATATGACAGATGAAATGCAGCCTACAAAATAATGACAACAATAACCTTTTACCAATTCCAATAATAAACAATACAATAAATACTCATGAAAAATATTAGGCCCTAATTGTCGACGAATAATCATAACAATAATATCAATAGCCTAATTACGACAATAACAATTAGGCTATATCAACCATAATATCATGGTAATAATAATAATAATAATAATAATAATAGCCTAAAAATACAATGGAGATAATATTTCTATAATAAAGTAGCTTAAAAAGTCATATTTTCTTGTCCTTTTGCTTAAAAAGTTATTCAAATAGTTAAGATTTACTTAGCCTACTTTACTTTAAAGTCTAGGAATAATATGAATAAAGTCGCATGCAAATGACCCAGAACACTAGAAACAAGTAAACCTTTCAAATGACCCAGAACACTAGAAACAAGTAGGCTAAACCTTTAATATAATAACTAGGTTATTTCAACAGTTGAAAGTAGCCAATGGAAAGCCGATTATTAGGCCATCATCGACCATAATTTCATATATCTTGAAGAAAGTAAAAGCACAAATGTAGCCTATCACCTTTTGTCATATTTCATTCCCAACGCTTCATTGCAAGCATTGATTGATCGTTATTTTCCAAGTCAACTTCCAGGAACAAATAATCAAAGGATATGCTCAAATTAAAGAATATTCTTACATTTAAGAATATATTGGCAGCTCTTAAGAAAGTCCAATGAGTAATTCTAAGTTACATCAACAAAAAAAAAAAAACGTGTCTACCTGTAAAATGCTGATTGGAAACAGAACCCATCTCGCGCTCTCAGTGGGTTTTAATCCGGGTTCTCTCACTCCTGACCAGCGAACCGCCCTCACAGAACCCCACTTTTCCGCATACGGCTTCTTACAATTAAAGAAACGTGCTTAAAGCAACGACACCAATGGAACCAAGCCAACAAAGGGGGTTTGGGATACTTTCTCCCTAGCAACCAGAGGTGGAAAGACTTCTGGGAATGATTAGTGAAAAGCATCCCGCAATCTTAAAGACAATGCGAGGAAGCCCAACCCGCCTTCTTTTTTGTCTCTCCCCCAAAAGACCTTTCCATGCACCCCCCCACCCCACCCCACCCCAACATCTTCAAAGAGCGAGCCCTACCTTCTGCCATGGTTTAGGGGATCCAGGGTCTCCTGCAATTCCAGCAAAATCAGGCGAAATGTGTTGATTGAAAACTCAACATCCGTGCATGTTTTTGTAATCCCTCTATGGACAGAATGTTTTCCCCCTGGTTCACCCTCTTGCACAATACCGAGCCCTGGCCCTCCTGCCTCAATATCACCCCCACCTCTTCTGCTCGGTCAAGTCCACGTGATTCTCAATTGCAATCTTCTCGCTGATAAATTAGACATTCCACGATGATAGGGCCCGAATTCGGAGTGCGACCAATCAGAGGTCGAGACCACCTAGCTGTAGTGGAGGGACACCAACCCCCTCTCTTCGGACATGAGAGCCGCAACCCCCACATTCCCAAAGCATTTGAATGGATGTGTATGGGGGTGGTTTTCACGGGAACCATTCAAATTAAACCACCCTTCCACATTCCACATGTCTGAATACGGACATCTAAATCCAAGGGCATAGGCCTATTCCACCCGCAGTTCCTGGATTGCCCTCACTTAGCAACACACTGTGAACTCACAAAATAAACAGAATAGTTTAATTGCACCGAATATATATTTAGTCTATGCTAAACATAGGCCTCCGATTTGGTTCAGTTTTAAAGACAATGTGTTGTTGGGCTACTTGCAGTCACCATTTGACATTTCATTTGAAACAATTTTGAGGAATCAATTTATGCTTTAAAAGTAGCCTATATAGGCCTACTGTATCTGCGGGTTGCCAGGAAACAAATGTCTCAAATGGCCAATCCTTCCCCGAAGCCCTGGTGCTCGTTCAGACTGGAGCTATAGGCCCACTGTCGGGCTGCAGGGCGCTGGGTGTCAAAGTGCCTTTTGATTGACTAGGTTTCCCACAAATCGCTGACGGGTGCAGATGTGAACGTAAGCACAGAAGCTGTTGCCTGGATCTAGACTGGGGAGGCATCTGAGCCATAGCCTACTATAAACGTGGAACTGCTTTCCGAACAGAGAGGAGGCTTAGCACAACGTTATATGTGATCAAAAATGTGATTTCAAAAGTGATGAAAATCTCCAACGAAAATCTCTCGCCCCCTTTTCATCTCTCTCACTCTCTCGCCTATAGACAAAATGGTTACAAAATCCAATAGTTAATAAAAAGGTAGCCTATAATAGGCCTAGCCTGTTCAAAATGTTATCCATCCACAGTAACATCCGACCATAAAGATAAGGCAGATAGCCTGAATAGCCTAAACCGTTCAGAAAAAAAAGTAGCCTAACGAAAAAATGGTAATTAGGCAAAATAAAATCAGCAACTCACCACAATTTCGTTCGGTTGAATACATTTTCCTACAGGCTAAAGATGCTTTCTGTGGCAAACTATGCTTTCTCTCGATGTACTCACTAAGCGAACACGAGCAGTTTTATGGCCTGAGAAAAGTAAGGGTTCATTATTTGGCAGCATTTGAAGGGTTGGTGATGATTAATAGCCTACTTTACACCGGAACTGCACTTGAAACCATAAAAGCTTAATGAATCGACTCAAACGTCATGGTTATGGCTGGATCGAGGCCAACAGATGGCACAGACCCCTCCATTCAACACTTGACCACCAAGTCAATTAAAATGGTTCCTAATTGAATAACGATATAAATAAAGATATTTGTCTCTCGTGGTTCTGACGGTGCATGAGGAAATTGATACCGTGTTGTGGTTCGAGGGCCCACCTGTTGCAGTGGAGCAGCCTCTATAACAATGGCAGGGCTACGGTGGTCATGATTTGACTCATACCTGGTAAAGCGGTGCCCGTTTCAATGGAGGTGATGACACCACACACCGTGAATGGGGCTGAGACAGTAACGTTGGGCAGCTGGTGCAGGGAGGGATAATATCAGTTGCTCATCCGCTAACCTGCCCCTCTTGTGACACCTGAAACACCTCTTAGCTATGCACGCCAGCCCACTCAACATTATTAATTAATGTTTCTATCTATCTATCTATCTATCTATCTATCTATCTATCTATCTATCTATCTATCTATCTATCTATCTATCTATCTATCTATCTATCTATCTATCTATGTAACATGTATGTAGGCCTAGTCTATTGTGTGTTGTGTGTGGGCCACTGTGATGCATGGGTAAAGGGTTCTATAGAGCTTGAACAATAAACTAGCTCTCTAAAAGGGTTTCAGAACCCATTTCAAGTCGACAAGGTTCCATAAAGAAACTTTTTCAGGTCAGAAATAACCCTTTAGGGATCCAAACATCACCTTGTGGAGGGTTCTATTTAGAACCAGAAAGTTCTCCATGGAACCTTTTTCGGAAGGTTCTTCAATGGTTCTTATACTCGCCTACCCTTTGTGTACAAGGCTCCACACAGATGCACATTCAATTCAGAGATGGTTTAGAGGAGCTTCTCTGTGCCTGAATTCTACATCCCCAGTTCTAGTTGACAGCAGGTATCACTTCAAACTCACAGAGTTGGTTTACAACAGGTATCACTTCAAACTCACAGAGTTGGTTTACAACAGGTATCACTTCAAACTCACAGAGTTGGTTTACAATATGTTGCTTGGCTGTTAACAGGAGTTTACAGAATCCTTTCTCCTCTCCTCTCCTCTCCTCTCCTCTCCTCTCCTCTCCTCTCCTCTCCTCTCCTCTCCTCTCCTCTCCTCTCCTCTCCTCTCCTCTCCTCTCCTCTCCTCTCCTCTCCTCTCCTCTCCTCTCCTCTTCTCTCCTCTCCTCTCCTCTCCTCATCTCACTTCTCCTCTGCTCATCATTGCTTTCCTCAACTCTTCTCTCCTCATCTCTCATTTCCTCATCTCTCCTCATCTCTCCTCTACTAATCTCTCCTCATGTCTCCTCTCCTCACCTCTCCTTATTTCTCCTCATCTATCCTCATCTCTCTTCCCCTCTCCTCTCCTCATATCTCCTCATCTCTCCTCTCCTCATCTCTCCTCTCTTCATCTCTCCTCTCATCTCTCCTCTCCTCTTCTCTCCTCATCTCTTCTCATCTCTTCTCATCTCTCCTCATCTCTTCTCATCTCTCCTCATCTCTCCTCATCTCTTCTCATCTCTCCTCATCTCTCCTCATCTCTTCTCATCTCTCCTCATCTTTCCTCATCTCTTCTCATCTCTTCTCATCTCTCATCATCTCTTCACATCTCTCCTCATCTCTCCTCATCTCTCCTCATCTCTTCTCATCTCTCCTCTCAGAGCTGTTGCTGCTGCGGGAGGCCATCCTAGTTGCCATGGAGATAGTCTGTCCATCAGTGAACAAAGCGAGCAGCCTTTAAGCTGACCTGTGTCACACATAGAGGCTTAGGAACAATACCTAGACACGCGCGCGCTCAGAGCCCCCCACCCCACCGCCACACACACACACACACACACACACACACCACACACACACACACAAAACACCACATGCACACACACACACAACACCACACACACACACACACACACACACACAACCACACACATGCACACACAACCACACACATGCATACACAACACCACACGCACGCATAACCACACACACGCCCACACAACAGGCCAAACTTAAAACACACCTTTTCAATGTTGATTTCTGAGCTAGCGTGTTATGTGTTTTGTCATGAATGTTTCAGTCTCCTGTTCTTTAACTGTTGTCTCTGTGTTGTCGTGTCTCGTTCTGTTACCTATATGTCTCCAGGGCTGCACCCCGGGTCCATGTCATTATTGGATTAATAAAAATAACATAACATAACAACAACACCACACGCACACATAACCACACACACACACACAATACCACACGCACACATAACCACACACACACACAACCACACGCACACATAACCACACACACACACAGCCACACACACACACACACACACAAAACCACACACACACACACACACACACACACACACACACACACACACACACAGGGGTGTGGGTATAGGGGTGGCTGTGGCTCAGGAGGTAGAGCAGATTGTCAAATCAAACCAGATCAAACTTTATTTATATAGCGCATTTCATACACAGAGGCAACACAATGCGCTTTACAGAGAACAAGGGAGGTGGGCGTAGGTCCCACCCCTACATATTCCAGAGGGAAGCAAAAAAACAGTTTCAACCGGGGGCCAGATAAGTGAGCTGTAAAAATTCTTCCCTGACCCCTCTCAACAAGGCGATCGAGCAAGCTCCTGGAAAATGTTTGTCTATTGCCTAAGAACATATACAGAGCAGTAAACATGGGCTAAATATGTCATAAGAGAGACATGACTAACAATAGAGTGCACAAATAGTGAAGTCTATACTAGAATTGACAAGGCAGTCAATGGAGCTGGACACTGAACCCCAAAATTGCTCCCAATGAGCAGGCTAGCACCTTGCATTGTAGCTGCCGTCACTGTTATGTGAATGGGTGTGTGAATGGTGAATGAGAGGCCATTGTAAAGTGCTTTGGATAAAAGTGTTATATAAGTGCAGTTCATTTACCATTTACACACACACACACACACACAGACACACACAGAGGAAGGTGTCATAATTGAGAGGTTTGAGCTCCATTTTATCGGCTGATGTTTCTCTATAACCATATCATAAAAAAAAGTGTTTTAATTTCACATTGTAGGCTACCACAAATGTAGTGTGTGTGTGTGTGTAGTGTGTGTGTGTGTGTGTGTGTGTGTGTGTGTGTGTGTGTGTGTGTTTTGCATCTGACATTTAGTTCCAGTCTGAGAGTCTAAGGCATGCTCATGTTTGTTATGGAGAGCAGGTTTGGGGAAGGACACCTGAGCAGGAGGACCCAACCCTCCATCACACCCGGGACCCCCAACCCTCCATCACACCCGGGACCCCCAACCCTCCATCACACCTGGGACCCCCAACCCTCCATCACACCCGGGACCCCCAACCCTCCATCACACCCGGGACCCCCAACCCTCCATCACACCCGGGACCCCCAACCCTCCATCACACCTGGGACCCCCAACCCTCCATCACACCCGGGACCCCCAACCCTCCATCACACCCGGGACCCCCAACCCTCCATCACACCCGGGACCCCCAACCCTCCATCACACCCGGGACCCCCAACCCTCCATCACACCCGGGACCCCCAACCCTCCATTACACCCGGGACCCCCAACCCTCCATCACACCCGGGACCCCCAACCCTCCATTACACCCGGGACCCCCAACCCTCCATCACACCCGGGACCCCCAACCCTCCATCACACCTGGGACCCCCAACCCTCCATCACACCTGGGACCCCCAACCCTCCATCACACCCGGGACCCCCAACCCTCCATCACACCCGGGACCCCCAACCCTCCATTACACCCGGGACCCCCAACCCTCCATCACACCCGGGACCCCCAACCCTCCATTACACCCGGGACCCCCAACCCTCCATCACACCCGGGACCCCCAACCCTCCATTACACCCGAGACCCCCAACCCTCCATTACACCCGGGACCCCCAACCCTCCATCACACCCAGGAGCCCCAACCCTCCATCACACCCGGGACCCCCAACCCTCCATCACACCCGGGACCCCCAACCCTCCATCACACCCAGGAGCCCCAACCCTCCATCACACCCGGGACCCCCAACCCTCCATCACACCTGGGACCCCCAACCCTCCATCACACCCGGGACCCCCAACCCTCCATCACACCCGGGACCCCCAACCCTCCATTACACCCGGGACCCCCAACCCTCCATCACACCCGGGACCCCCAACCCTCCATCACACCCGGGACCCCCAACCCTCCATCACACCCGGGACCCCCAACCCGGGACCCCCAACCCTCCATCACAGCCGGGACCCCCAACCCGGGACCCCCAACCCTCCATCACAGCTGGGACCCCCAACTCGGGACCTTGTCTGAAGGGAGAATAACCAGTGGCCCTGTGGAGACGCTGTCAGCTCACCTTTCACCTCACCTCCCATGAGAAACACCAATCAATACGTCCAATCAATACTTGATCCATGCGCACTGCCGTGCTTTGACAGATATCCCTCCTACAACAAGCCCGTCGGTAGAAAAGGACAGTCCTCATCCAACACAATCCCGTCCCTTCTCTGAAAACAAAAAACGAACATTTCCCTGCATCCTAGTGCAAGTATAGCCGTAATACCTCTCTGATTTGCATGTGTTTTTCCACACAATGCAATAAGAGTTGATGCTGTCCTGTTACATTTCATTAAGGCAAGAGCGCCATCTGGTCGGAGGCAATACATCAAACGGTTTCGGCGCTGTCACAGCTCGTTTTCCAGATTATCTGTCAATAATTGATTGAGCAGCGGCGATAGTGAAAACGCTGGGGTGGTGGTAGGTTCACCCTCAAAGTTACCTGGGTTAACAGCGGCAACCAGAGGAAGTTAATAGTGTAATAGTTACATGAGCTCTATAAACGGCCCGGGGGCAGCTTCAGAACCTTGGACAGCTCTCAGCACGAACGCGTATCAAAGCTCGGGACTTCATTCTTGACTTTCTCAAACTTTAGACCTTGTACTTCGACAAATATCACGAGCCTTGTCTGACACTTACAGGAGGTCACAATTAAACAGACAATTCAGATGAAAACGGAAGGAAATAAATCCCGCCTGCAAGATCATTGGGGTTCTTTCGAGAGCCGTGTTAAGCCGATCGTCGTTTCGCTATTTACAGTTCAACTGATGCAGGGTCGATTGTTATCGTTATTCGATAAAGGAAAGCTCCATGTCAAAATATTGTGAGGCCTTCCTTTAGTCAACCTGGTCTCACCCGGCAGACGTCAGAATTCGACGTTTGTCCATCGCCTCCAAACGTCATATATAGACGGCATCATACGTCGAATTATGACGTCTGCCGGGTGAGACCAGGTTCTGGACGGCATCATAACAATTATGCAAATAACGTATGCGTGGAGGCGCTCGGGCAGCGAGCATTGAGCAATTCCTGGAGGCGTGCGGGCGAGCAGGGGTATTGCGATATGCGGAGCGCGCCCACTAAGCGCCGTCCGAGTATCTCCACTGCTGGGTCCAGTTTCGTAAATTTGCCTGATCCCTGTGTCCACGTTAGAAAACGAGCTATAAGAACAGTAGCTAATGCTAGCTAATAATAATGACAGTAAGAATGTGAGCTAGTTAATAATAATGACAGTAAGAATGTTTGCTAGTTGCTTGTAAAACGATGTTGTTGTTTGCTAGTTTTGCACTCGGTGTTGTCTCACCAAAGTTGTTTGACCAACCCAACACATCCCCGAAAGCGCTCGCAAATTTATACCCCTCTTCCATCACGTGTTCGAATGTGAACAACCAATCACAAAACTCTGACAACAACCTATCAAAAACTTAGGCCTATCCCACGTAGTCTGCCGACGTTTATAACTGTATGATGCCGTTTATATATGACGTTTGGAGGCGATGGACAAACCTCGAATTCTGACGTCTGCCGGGTGAGACCAGGTTGCTTTAGTAACAACGCTTGTCACTGTGCTGAACTCGTTGTAAGACACGCACGCCCCCTGTTGGTGAAAGATGGTTATGCACTGGTGAAAGATGGACACGTTTCCAGTGGCCCAGCTCCCCATCCCCATCGAACGAAGACCAATCACTTTGACACAATGTAGGCCTATCCCAATTTGCCAAGGCCCGTTATAATAGCTCGAATCTTCAAATTATCCTGTTTTAGAAAAGCAAAAATATAGGCCCTGGCCGAAATGTTTATGTACTCCCGCTAGATGTCCCTGTAATTCTGTCTCAGAACTGCCTGCATCCAGATAAATGCATCCTTCAATAAAAATGGACAGCTGTAGCAGATTGATAGACATGAAGATGAGAAAACTGTTCTTGGTGCATTATGCCAGAGGGCTCATTCTAAGCAGCTCGTCTATTGTGGGCGTCCACTCAGTGCCCACTGCTTGCTGTGTGAGTGGGCCCAGGCCTCCCAGCGGTCAGTCCTGCCACTGCTGCTCCAAACCCATGTGGGTGGCACAACTTCATCCCAACGTGGACTAGCTTCTGCATATTGGGTATGTTCGATAATGCGTGCGTCTGAGCCCCGCCCACCATGCTTCACAGAAACCCTTTGCTAAACTTGATAGGCTTTAGTGGTCACACGGCTTTAAAGACTTTAATCAGGTCACTTCAAATCAGGCTCTAACTGTCCTCTAGGTGGATGCACTGTAGATGCACTGTTGTTTGCTTGTTTGTGTCTTCATGTACTTGTGTTTAGTAGTTATTATTGTTCCATTCAAGTTCATGTTTAGCTTCTATTGTTGATGTATTTTGGGTCTAAGTTTAGTTGTTATTATTGATGCATTTTGTGTCTATGTTTAGTTGTTATTGTTGACGTATTTTGTGTCTATGTTTAGTTGTTATTATTTGTCTATTTTGTGTCTATTTAGTTGTTATAACTGATGTATTTTCTGTTTTTAACCTGCTATGTTCTATCTACCAGCACCCATCTTTCCCTTTAAGTGGCTCTTGTCACTTTCGAGGCCGCCATTGTAAATAAGAATTTGTTCTAAATGACTTGCCTGATGAAATAAAGGTTAAATAAATAAATAGGCCTACATGAAAATAGGCTAATTGGTTCAGTGGTGGTTGTAAAAAGCGACCAATATGCATATAGGCTAACGCCTTATTTCTCAAAATGCTGAAAGTGTAATGAGCTTATTGATCATCAATTAATAATGTATCTAGCTGTGTTTGTACAACGTGATTAGCCGTAGGTTAATTAAATAATAGTTAAAAATAATAGTTAAAAGATTGTGTTTTAGGTATCTATTGATAATCATCTCCTTACAGTAGAAATTCGAAAGGATAAACTGATGACTGAGGCAATAGTTACGAACTAGGCGTTTGGAAACAAAGGCAATAACCATTTGTTTTCCACGCGCTCTATCCTACGGGGTTAATTCCGCCCCCTCGGCTCGCCCCAGCATGGAAAACCAGTTGACCCTGCCCCCTCGGCTCGCCCAAGCATTGAAAACCAGCCTCCTCATCAGCCTCTATAGGCTATAGAACGATCAATATACAACGGTCTGCTCAGAAGTAGGAGCAACTCTCTGGTCATATAGGAATAGAAATCAATCACAAACAGACGTCTACCCGGCTTATCAGATGTCGACCAACTATGCTTGGTCCTACTGGATCTCTTAATGCTTTTAGTACTGGCTCCCGGAAGATCAGGCTCAAATGCACAATCGAGGAGAAAGGAAGCAGATGAACGAGGATGCCAGACGAGCACCGGACAGCACCGGGAGATGAAGGTAACCGATCACCGTGCTGGCGTGGACAACATCGTGTGATGAATTACCGAATAGGTTTCTAGTGTGCATTTCAAGACAGAGTTGTTTTTTAAATTGTTTTTTAATAACCCATATACGCCCGACCTATCTTTCACTCTCTTTCTCTCTCTCTCTCTCTCTCTCTCTCTCTCTCTCTTTCTCTCTCTCTCTCTCTCTCTCTCTCTCTCCTTCCCTCCCTCGCAGTGAAATCCACGGAAGGGGTGACAGGTCGGAAAACCTAACAACGAACAGGAGGCGAACACCACGCATAACTCGCTGTTCCCAAATGTGGAAAACAAATTGAAGACGAGCGTCTTTATGGTAACGCAGAACGTCTATGAAGAGTAGCCTAACCAAGCATAGACTGTTTAGCAGAGACGAGACCATCCTTCGTCAGACTATAGGCTATAGCCGTTTGCTCGGAATTATATGGGTTAAAAACAGACATCGAACTCGAGCCATAAACGCGGGTAGGCTACTCTGAACTCATTTGAACGCCCAAAACCAAAGCAGTGACTGAGCTTTTTTCTCCAAAATTTCTTCCATGTTACCTGTGCCTGTTATTAAACGATCGCACCCGTCGATGGATCACTCTGGCACGCATGGATAGAAAGCTGGTTTGAATAAAGAAGACAATAAAAACAAAGTGAGGGTCGACAGCCCCTTTCAGCAACCCAGCATTTGACTTTATCAGGACCATAGACAGCGACAGCGACAATGACACGACTGCGCAAGAAGGCTTTCATAGCACTTTTCTTATTTACACTGTTCATTTTCGGGACGATGATGGGCCTCAGGACACTGAAGCCCACCGACGGCTTCTCTGACCTGGCCCCGGGGATGGAGTTCGGGGCGGAGAGATCCGACCGCAGGCGGCCGGTTCCAAACGACTTGGTAGTGTCTCCGGGACACTCCCACTTGAGTGACACCAAAGTGGTTTTCACCAAATCGGACCGCGATTACAGTATATTCTACGATGTACACATATTCTATTATTTGTGGTATGGCACGCCGCAGATGGACGGTCAATATATTCACTGGGACCATGTCCTGGTTCCTCACTGGGACCCGAAGATCGCGGCCAGCCACGCACAGGGCAGGCACGCCCCCCCCGAGGACATAGCCTCGAGCTTCTACCCCGAGCTGGGCCCCTACAGCTCCAGAGACCCCGGCGTGCTGGAGTCTCACATGGCGCAGATAGAAGCGGCCGCGGCAGGTAGGCGAAGGTTTCCACCTCACTGCAACACCGTAGCCGACCCTTTCCATCCCAGCACCGGCATCTCCTCCAAACTTGAAATGCATGATGTAACTTCATACCTCGGTGTCTAACTCTACTAACCTTGGTTCGTTTGTTAACTTCACACCTGCCTTTCTCAAAGACTATACCGTGTTATTTGGTGGTAGGGGTGCTGGTGCTGTCCTGGTACCCGGCCGGCGTGGCAGACGCCCACGGAGAGCCCAGCGAGGACCTGGTGCCCGCCGTGATGGACGCCGCCCACAGGCACAGCATCAAGGTAACTGGTGAGAGACCCGGTATGTGCTCCTTTCTGGTGTTTACTGAATGAATAGTTGGCAGTGACAGTTAGTAGTGGTTTATATTCACCCCAAACCTCTAATAGGACATTTTAATAAGCGTCATGGATGCACATTCTGACTTAAGAATGAATGAATAATTTTTTTAAGTATCTACTTTTTGGTGAGAGCAGCCCTGAGAGCAACCCCCATAGTTTATAACTTCACTCAGTGCATTTAGAGGGCGATGCAACTCGGAAACACTTTTACTGCCAAACTGTCTTGTTTTAGCCAACTTTATTAAGGCAGCTTCTACATTATTCATGGAGATAAAGGAAGCAGACCTCCAGCTCTTTGGGCGCTCCTTCTAAGCACATCTGCCACATCTGACCAGAATTCGAATAGTAAACTGAAGTAAATAATGTGGAACTCAAAGCTTACCCAATGCAGCAGAACTGTTTTATTTTAGGCATAGTTTATTCTCACAGCGCCCTGTCAAGCGCCTCACAATCTTGGCGGCTGTAAGAATAGACGTGCACGCTATTCTTACGGTGCTGAATGTTATTTTGGGGATTTCTGCTTTCAAAACCCTAACCAACTCTAACCCTATCCCTAATCCCAACCCTAACCATAACCTTAACACTAACCATAAGTTAACACTAACCATAGCCCAAATATAAGGTATTTATGGCTAAAATGCTTGAAAATGGTTACTTCCCGCCGCCGTAAAAATAGTCCCATGTGAATGTGTACATGAATGGCAGCACCTTGCGCTGAAAGGAAGGAGGAATGGCGTGGCATCGTCCTGTGAGGAGTAACGCATCCTGAACGCTCAGCCTGACGCCTGCACATCACAGACAGAAAGGCTTGAAAAGGTCAGATCCACACGTCACACTCTGACGGGGCCTCTGAACGGATAGCGCCAGGCAAGCTCAGGAAGCTCAGGAAGTAGATTTGCTATGATACAGCAAAAATATAAGTGCCTCCATTTTCATTTCACTCCATATGTGGTAGGTTTGAAGTGAGAGAAAACGAACACAGGCCTCTCTGATGAGAACTATAGGTCTATGACTCTCACAGCATTCACTATCATGGTCAAGGGCCAGGACTGACACACTGCAAATACAGGCTGAGGTGTGTGTGTGTGTGTGTGTGTGTGTGTGTGTGTGTGTGTGTGTGTGTGTGTGTGTGTGTATGTGCTCATTGAATCGTTGCTCATCTAGCTCATTCTTCTGATAGATGTGTTTTTTAAATCAAAGACAAATCAAACCTCCATAATGTTGAATGTACTTGTCTCTCTGCAACAGAGCTGCACACCTCCATGTTTCAGGAGTGTGTTAGTGGGCACAGCTAGAGAGTACAACAACATTCTACCTCATCTACAAAAAACAACAATACCTCACGCCTTTTGCTTTTGCTTCGTCTATCAAACGCAGCGCCTACACCTCCTACTCTGTCACATATGCAGTCGATTAACACGCTTAGTTTACATTACTGTAACATTCCGACCACTAAAGAGGAATAATGAATAATAATACACGAACAGACTGTCGCGGGTGCTTGTCAACATCCCATAATGAAAAGGTGTGAGTCTGAAATATTCAGACAGGTCTGTCGCAATCAACGTTCCCCCTGGTTTGTAGCCTAGATACACCGAAGGCTACGAAAAGCCACAGAGAGCTTCTGTCATCGTCACAGGAACGTGATGCGTGTGAACAAGCCCTGTGTTTTTCTCGCCACTGCTGGGTGCACGCAGCTGAAGGGGGGACAGATTGGACAGCTTTTCACCAGCCGGGATGACTGACAGCACCTACCCTCCGTGCCAAACGCCGCCACGTTGCCATGGAAACTGTTTATGAAGACCTTGCAGCCTCTTTTCAGAGAAAGGGAGAGAGAGAGAGCGCACGTGAGGGGGTGTTCGTTAGCTTGCCTCTCTCTCTTGATCTCTCTCTCTTTCTCTCTCTCTTGATCTCTCTCTCTTTCTCTCATCTTCCCTCTCTCTCTCTCTCTCTCTCTCTCTCTGTGTCATGCACAGCTGGATAGTTCTATCAGGGATGTGTTGTTGTCACTGAGCAGAGGGCCTTCTCTCCCTGGGCCACAGCCTCATCACGGTCTCCTGGGCGGGGGAGGGGCCAGCGATGCCACCACAGTCACGTTAATGTGTCCTGCATGTCCAGGGGACCCTAGTGGAGGCAGGCACACAAAAACCCTGTCTCTCTGGGTGCAGCAGTCACACTGAGAGTTTGAGTTGTTATTAGGACCTCTTTTAGCACTCAATACATACAGTATCAATATAACATACTGTATACAGTGAAATATAACTACATTAACATCAACACCCTCAATTTATTGTACAAAAATTGGTCCCAATGACCAGGTTTGAGATCATCTTACTTCCCTAGTTTGACTTCCCCCTCAAACAGGCTATAGGGGCGGGACATATGTTTAGAGGAATTTGATTGGAATGTAGACAAGTGGGAGGGTTATAACAACTTTAGACAGATTCCATAGACAGCGTTGATTGATGGGTGGATGCCGTGAGATTATTGTTGGTTGACCTTGCTCTTGCATTGCTGACGTAAGCACTCGGGAGATTTTGTTTTACAGGAAGAAAAAAATCATAAGATTTGATATAAGATTACAATGAAACAGAAATTGTGAAAAATATTTGGCATATATTATTAAATAGGTACACACTGACCATGGATGTGATCCAAAATCAAAAAAATGTACATTTTTGATTTCATATGCTTCTTAAAGTCAAGATCAAGATTCATTTATTTGTCACATGTAATGTTCGTCACAGTGAAATGTTGCTGTCGGCTCCAGGATTATGCTTGATACAGATAAACTCTTATTCCATCCATCCATCTTCATCTGCTTATCCGGGGTCGGGTCGCGGAGGCAGCAGCTCCAGCAGGGGGCCCCAGACATCCCTTTCCCTAGCAACTTATTCCAAATTTACAAGTTACAAATTTACAAATTACGAAAAATACAAAGTTTACAGATGAACATTTACACAATTATTACCCTTACACAATAAGTACCCCAATTACACAATAAGTTCTATACTGTATAAAATGGATTATGTACGTGCTATATGGATATGAATAATCTTTTCTAGACAAATGTCTGATAGATGCAGGTAACCTGTCCCATGAAATTATTACTCAATGGGAGAATTTACGCCAACCAGTGAAATAAGTAAAATCTGGAGTAACATAATCAGTAAATATGTAAATGTGGAGTAACATAATCAGTAAATATGTAAATCTGGAGTAACATAATCAGTAAATATGTAAATGTGGAGTAACATAATCAGTAAATATGTAAATGTGGAGTAGCATAATCAGTAAATATGTAAATGTGGAGTAACAATCAGTAAATATGTAAATCTGGAGTAACATAATCAGTAAATATGTAAATTTGGAGTAACATACTCAGTAAATATGTAAATCTGGAGTAACATAATCAGTAAATATGTAAATCTGGAGTAACATAATCAGACGACCAGGGCAGAGAGAAGCATGTCGTCCAGAGATCCTTCCGGAATCAGGGTGTGGCCATTGGCGATGATCACCGGTTCACTGCAGAGATGCCTCTGGGAAATACAAGTCAGGATCACTGCAGGGAGGAGGAGATGAGAGGAGGAGGGGCAGGGAGGAGATGAGAGGAGGAGATGAGAGGAGGTTAGGCAGGGAGGAGATGAGAGGAGGAGATGAGAGAAGGAGGGGCAGGGAGGAGATGAGAGGAGGAGGAGATGAGAGCAGGAGGGGCGGGGTCATGTGTCGTCCTCGCTGGTCCTCTCCTGTGTCTCCGCGCACTCGTCCTCGCCCCCTCTCGTCCTCGCCCCCTCTCATCCTCACCCCCATCTCGTCCTCGCCCCCATCTTGTCCTCGCCCCCTCTCGTCCTCGCCCCCCTCTCGTCCTTGCCCGTCTCTAACCTCAGCACCGGTCCGTCTCCACCCCATCGCCCCCCCCGGTTATTCAGCAAGGACACCGGGGTGCGTGACCTTCGAGTGTTCTGTGACAGTCAGGTCCCTCCATTTACCGATGGAACTCAGTGGGTCATGCCCACGTCTGGGTCGACAGAGCCCCAGATGGCACTGCCAACGCATTTGTGCCATCCATACGCTACTCATTACATTCTGAGTGCCCAACCATACTGTCTATTTCAATGTGAGCAAGTGGCCATGTGATGAAATCGTTTAGGGTGTTCAAATGATGATGCTTTCCCTTGACTGCTGAGAAACTACTTATCCACTTGTGCTGAAGGCCTTTTTATTATGATGATAATGTAGGAGCTGTAAATGTACCGGTCCTTCCCGATGAGCAGCTTCCAAATGTGTTTTGGCAGGTGGCGTTCCACATCCAGCCATACGAGGGGCGCACGGAGCAGAGCGTGCACGACAACATCAGATACATCATTGACAAGTAGGCTGGCCTTCCTCTCCTCCACCCACAACTGCCTCTCTAAGCTCTCCACCTCTCCTCTGTCTCCCTCCCTCTCTCTCTCCCTCTCCTCTCTCTCCCTCCCTCTCCCTCCCTCTCTCACTCCCTCTCCTCTGCCTCTCTCTCTCTCTCCTCTGCCTCTCTCTCTCCCTCTCCTCTCTCCCTCCCCCTCTCTCTCCTCTGCCTCTCTATCTCCCTCCCTCTATCCATCTCCCTCCCTCTCTCTCTTCCTCCCCCCCCTCTCTCTCCCTCTCTCTCCCTCTCTCTCCCTCTCTCTCTCTCTCTCTCTCTCTCATCTGTCCATATCTCACTCAAACCCTTATGCAGTTCACTGTTTCCTCTTCACTCGACCTTAACTCCCCAGTGGAGGCTCAGCTTCCCGTATGCATGTCCTCCTGACATCAGAGCCCTGGCTGTGCTGGAGAAATGGGAGCTCAGCTCAGCCCTGAAGGGGGTCGATGAGAAGGAACAGGTGGTTAAATATAGATGTCCACTCTGCAGTCTCTCTGTAATGACCCTGCAGGTACAGCCTGTCCTGAATATACCAGTTTCACCTGAATATACCACTTTCACTTGAATATACCACTTTCACCTTAATATACCACTTTCACCTGAATATACCACTTTCACCTGAATATACCACTTTCACCTGAATATACTACTTTCACCTGAATATACCACTTTCACCTGAATATACTACTTTCACCTGAATATACTACTTTCA
The DNA here is from genome assembly GCF_949987555.1 of Borostomias antarcticus. Taxonomy (NCBI): domain Eukaryota; kingdom Metazoa; phylum Chordata; class Actinopteri; order Stomiiformes; family Stomiidae; genus Borostomias; species Borostomias antarcticus. Next base: position 8,170,986 of record NC_140254.1, read on the forward strand.
CCTGAATATACCACTTACACCTCATTTGTACCGTAGCACTCAGCTGGGGATACAACACTTAGTGAGGAGGACTTAGTGAGGAGACTTAGTGAGGAGGACTTAGTAAGGAGACTTAGTGAGGAGGACTTAGTGAGGAGACTTAGTGAGGAGGAAATAAATAAAAAACCTCTAATGATGGCTTTCCAGCAGCGCCGGGGACAGTGAGACTACTAGCTGATGATCTGGCTAATGAGTCGTGCCGTGGTGATCCGTCAAAACAATGGGCCGACATTGAAGCATCTGTGTGTGTGTGTCTGCGTATGCGCATAGGCGTGTGTGTGTGTGTGTGAGTGCATGTGTGTGAGTGCATGTGCGTGTGTGTGTGAGTGTGCCGTGCATGTGCATGTCTGTGTGTGTGAGTGCATGTGTGTGTGTGTGTGTGTGTGCGTGCATGTCTGTGTGTGAGTGCATGTGCGTGTGTGTGTGTGAGTGCGTGTGTGTGTGCGTTTGTGCATGCATGTGCATGTCTGTGTGTGTGAGTGCATGTGTGTGTGTGTGTGTGAGTGCATATGTGTGTGTGAGTGCGTGTGTATGCGTGCCTGGGTAAGCGTGAATGGTGGTTGGTGTATCACAGCCACGTGATCAATGATGGCAGATGAGAGGGGAAGAAGCTTGGCTAGATGTTCTAGCCAATAAAACCCAACTGAGCTAACCATCTGCCCAAAAAGAAACCAGAGGGAGAGAGAGAGGGAGAGAGAGAGAGAGAGAGAGAGCACAGCATTTACAAAACCATACATCTATTTTGTGTACTGAAGCTAAGCTTCCCCTAGAGAATAATAGCACAGTTTCACATAATAGTGTTTCCTGTACATCTGGAGTGCATCCAGTTAGAGAGAGCTTGAGTGGGCAGCCAGCTCCTGTACTCTGTAGAGGACGGACCAGACCTGGAACCCCTGACCTGAAAACGCTATCATTTCTCACATTATAGGTACGGGAAGCACGGAGCCTTTTACCGATTGAAGTCCAGCACGGGCCGGCCCCTGCCCCTCTTCTACGTCTACGACTCGTACCTGACCCCGGCAGAGACGTGGGCGGAGCTGCTGACAGCCGCCGGGTCCCTCACGCTGCGCGGCACGCCCTACGACGGCGTGTTCCTGGGCCTCATCGTGGAGGAGCGCCACAAGCAGGACATCCTGGCGGGCGGCTTCGACGGTGTGTACACCTACTTCGCCTCCAACGGCTTCTCGTTCGGCTCGTCCCACCAGAACTGGAAGGCGGTCAAGACGTTCTGCGACGCCAACAACTTGCTGTTCGTCCCCTGCGTGGGGCCGGGCTACGTCGACACGGCCGTGCGTCCCTGGAACAACCACAACACACGCAACCGCGTTAACGGCCGCTACTACGAGACCGCCCTGCAGGCGGCGCTGTCGGTGCGGCCCGAGATCATCGCCATCACCTCTTTCAACGAGTGGCACGAGGGCACGCAGATCGAGAAGGCGGTGCCCAAGAAGACGGCAACGCGGCTGTACCTGGACTACCAGCCCCAGCGCCCCGACCTGTACCTGGAGCTGACGCGCAGGTGGGCCGAGCACTTCAACAAAGAGAAGGACAAGTGGCTCATGTAGAGTCTCACGGTGTCCCGGGCAGATGTCCTCACATCCTCGAGGTGTGGCTATTGCCCTGGAGCCTTTGAGACTGCCACTGTCCCTCGGATACTGTCCTCATACACCCTTCTCTGTGTTCGTCTAACCTGTGTTCCTCTCAATTACCGATACTAAACATTGCAGACATTTTTAATATACAGAAACATTTTTGTACAGCAATTACACCGTCCTTGGTTGGTTCAGACTACACCATGCTGAATGACTGTTTAGCTCAGTGAGGGCTTGTGCGAAGCCACAGAGAGATTGTCCGGTGTAACTCAACTCTAAGTATATATGTACTCTCTGCTATCGAAAGCCTAGTCATTCGGTATGTCTTTCAAATTATGACAATTAAAGGTACTTTGTGTTTGATTAATGATGAGTACGATGTGGTATGTTAGAAAAAGACACAGATATGTCACTTTATCGTAAAGACAAGGTTCGCAGATCATAATGTAGTAGCATTTAAAGTAATCGGCAGAGTTTGAGATAGGACAAAACAGTTTAGCTGATTGTTGTTGCTTCTTGTGGACAAAGAAGCAACAGTGTTTGATCAGACTAAACAGCCCAGTCATGGTATGTGTCTCTAAAATGCTAATAGAATTAAATCAATTTATGAAGCCCATTTAATAGCAAGCGGGGGTAGCGGTCTTCTCCTTACGAGCCCCTCTATGATTACTCAGACTTATTCATGTCTAGGATCATCAGAGCAACAAACAGGTCCCCATTTCTGACAGCGGCTGTCATAAACAGTGACCTGTCATAAATGGTGACCTGTCAGAAACAGCGACCTGTTTGTCGCTGGCTTTCTCATGATGATCCCAGACATTAATAGTAGCAGAGAAACGCCATGGCAACACGGGCTCATAGGGCTTCACATTATCGCCGCCCTCCAACCAGCGCCCACACCACCCTCCAACCAGCGCCCACACCACCCCCCAACCAGCACCCACACCACCCTCCAACCAGCGCCCACACCACCCCCCAACCAGCGCCCACACCACCCCCTACCAGCGCCCACACCACCCTCCAACCGGCGCCCACACCACCCCCCAACCAGGGCCCACACCACCCCCCAACCGGCGCCCACACCACCCCCAACCGGCGCCCACACCACCCTCCAACCGGCGCCCACACCACCCCCCAACCAGCGCCCACACCACCCTCCAACCGGCGCCCACACCAACCCCCAACCGGCGCCCACACCACCCTCCAACCAGCGCCCACACCACCCCCCAACCAGCGCCCACACCACCCTCCAACCAGCGCCCACACCACCCCCCAACCGGCGCCCACACCACCCTCCAACCAGCGCCCACACCACCCCCCAACCAGCGCCCACACCACCCTCCAACCAGCGCCCACACCAACCACGCCCACACTGCCCCCCAACCAGCGCCCACCACCCTCCAACCAGGGCCCACACCACCCCCCAACCGGCGCCCACACCAACCCCCAACCAGCGCCCACACCACCCTCCAACCGGCGCCCACACCAACCCCCAACCGGCGCCCACACCACCCCCCAACCAGCGCCCACACCACCCTCCAACCGGCGCCCACACCAACCCCCAACCGGCGCCCACACCACCCTCCAACCGGCGCCCACACCACCCTCCAACCAGGGCCCACACCACCCCCCAACCGGCGCCCACACCAACCCCCAACCGGCGCCCACACCACCCTCCAACCGGCGCCCACACCACCCCCCAACCAGCGCCCACACCACCCCCCAACCAGCGCCCACACCACCCTCCAACCAGCGCCCACACCACCCCCCAACCGGCGGCCACACCACCCCCTACCAGCCCCCCACCACCCCCCAACCAGCGCCCACACCACCCTCCAACCAGCGCCCACACCACCCCCCAACCGGCGCCCACACCACCCCCCAACCGGCGCCCACACCACCCTCCAACCAGCGCCCACACCACCCCCCAACCAGCGCCCACACCACCCTCCAACCAGCGCCCACACTGCCCCCAAACCAGCGCCCACCACCCTCCAACCAGCGCCCACACCAACCAGCGCCCACTTTGCCCTCCAACTCACTGGGCCGGCTTTAGCTTCTCAGGTCAATAGGCTATATGCACAACTCCAGTACTTCCTGAAATAAGACATGCTTCTCTATTTCCTGTCCTACACTATTGGATGAGGTGATTAATCAGGTGTGCCTGACTGCAGCACAATGATCAGGCACACCTGATTAATTACCTCATCCAATAGTGTAGGACAGGAAATAGAGAAGCATGTCTAATTTCAGGAAGTACTGGAGTTGTGCATATAGCCCATTAGAAATCATCAGTCCACGTCCAATCGCCCTAGGAGCGGTACGGACGACTCTGCCACCATAGAGGCGGTGCCCAGGCCAGACCTATCACCCACTAGCACCAAGGCGAGGCTGGGCAGTGTTAGAAATGTCTGGCGATTTGGGACAGGTGTGCGCAGAGCCGAGCCGTAGCTTGTCACCAGCAATCATCAGCGCCGTAAGGCCCGGCGTGCGCCCGCTGAGGTGCTGGGGACCTCTGGGTCTGAGTTAGGTGAGGGAGGCGGGAACGTGCCCCAGTCCTAGGGGTCTGAGTCAGGTGAGGGGGGCGGGAACGTGCCCCAGTCCTCCGGGTCTGAGTCAGGTGAGGGGGAGAGGGAATGCGCCCCAGTCCTCCGGGTCTGAGTCAGGTGAGGGGGAGAGGGAACGATGGGCAAGCTGTAACAGGTGCTACAGAAATAAAATGACATTGACACTTATACATTGCTGTACTACTACCAAAATGTCAATGTTGATGATTCAGTTAGAACACAATGTAAGAGTGAATGCTCCCGTCCACCCTCATTCATGCTTGAGTCAACTGATTTCAACACTCCCCAGGGGGCGCTGTTAGCCAAACACATGCTTATTACTGTATTGAAGGGTTAGGGTTAGAGATTTCAACATTGTTTTCTTCTGAGAATCTGTGGTGAGAATCAGATGTCTCAGCCAGCCACTCAGGTCACTCATAGCTGGAAATGGAGGATCTGTGTCCACAGTTAAAAACCGTTAAAGATGGGAGAGGGCATATTGGAAAGACTATCTGACTATTTAAACACAGGAGTCTTTGTCTGTCTGTGCGTGTCTGTATTTCAAATTTCTTGAGAACCAGGCACTGTATGAAGCTGACATTCAGCATGTGTATTGCTCTGGACCCAAGGAAGCGCAGCGTTGAGTGTGAGGTTTTTGGAATGGGCACTGCACTAGTAGGGAAGCAGATGAGATCCTATCAGCACGTCATTTTCAAGAGAAAGAAGGAAGGGCCTTGATTCCCAACCTCAGATGGGGGTCAGGTGGGGGTCAGGTGGGGGTCAGATGGGGGTTAGGTGGGGGTCAGGTAGGGGTCAGATGGGGGTCAGGTGGGGGTCTGATGGGGGTCAGGTGGGGGTCAGGTGGGAGTCAGATGGGGGTCAGGTGGGGGTCAAACGGGGCGTCTCAGGCTGACAGGAGCTTAAAGGTACCCAACGAAACGTGAATCAAAACAATTAGTTCTTTGTTTATTTTCGAAATTCCTCGATTATATGGTTCCTTGTAGTCTAATAAACATGTTGAATCACTTGAATGTCTTTCGTACCTTGTAATTTATTCGCAAAATGATATTTCGCTAATGTTTTGAAAACAACAAAGATGTGTGAAACATCACTATTATGTGCTCCTTGTATTGACGCAATGACGTAGTACACGATTTTCGGGGACCACCTTCTCAAATTTGCTCTAGAGCGCATACTAGTGGTCAAAAACTACATTGGGTACCTTTAATATGTCAAACAGTCTCCTCTGAGAGGGAGTGGGTCCTCGGTGACAACAAACTGAATTATTAGGCCATATTTCACCACCGCTTCCTGCCGCATCAAATATTAGCCAGTGTTGGCTTGTGAAAGGTCATACAATCCATGTAGGCAACCCTTATGATGAGGGAGGAAGTAGTGAAATATTCTCTGCGATGCCTGGATGAACACTGCTTAAAACACTACTTAAAACACTGCTCTTAGGAAGAGGACATTCAGAACCCTGAGGCACACTGGGAATAGGACAAGGAGGTGCTTATATCAACAGAGAAGACAGCACAGCCACACAGATAACTATATACTGCCGTTAAGCATGCCTCCGTTCAGATTACCACACATTGAACCAGTTAACCAGTCCATTGCAGGCTCACGGGCCGTTGAAAAGCAAGGGAAGTATTCTCCAAGCTCTCTTTTATCAGACGATGAGCTGAAGAGGCAAATTAGAGTGCAGTCGTCGGACCGTGTGTGATCTCAGCACTTGGGCGGATGTGGATAAATAGCCTCATCAGGATGTGCTGACAGGGCGCATTCGCAAAATAAATGGTGCGGTAAGGAGCTGGGGAGCTGTGCCACGCTGCGCCGAGGCCTACCGCTGAAATCAACTCCACCGATCCCGGGACCCTGACTCAGCATCAGGAACCACACACCAGTTACAACACTCAATAAAAAGCACTGTGTGGAAAAAGCACTGTTGTGTATCACTGTATAAAAAGGTTTTGGAGCTGGCTACATGTCCTGGAAGTGTGAAACGTGCCCCAGTCCTCCGGGTCTGAGTCAGGTGAGGGGGAGAGGGAACGTGCCCCAGTCCTCCGGGTCTGAGTCAGGTGAGGGGGGCGGGAACGTGCCCCAGTCCCGGTTGTGGGAGGCGGGAACTCGGGCGAGTTGGAGCGCCGTGGAGAGGACCCTTGAACATGGCTGTAGCTTCTCTGGGCTGGCCGGTATGGTCTCCAACAATCAGCTGAAACATCAGATCCAGCATGCCGGAACACCACAGGGACACAGAAACGCCCCGGGCCACCAGACAGGCCCAAACCCTGAAGGTTCGGAGGCCTTGGCTCGCTAGTGGAGAAGTCAATAGGGTCGGGGGGAAAGCTTACTGTTGCCCTGACGACAGGTAACCATGGGAATAACATCAGCTGCTCACGAGTCATGAGAGCCCTTCACGGGACTCTCAAGGCTGGAGGTCTTAGTAACAGGATTTTTCTTCTTTTGTAGGGGGCCAAGCACCGAAGGCACCCTATTGTAATTGGTAGTTTTATTATACTTCTGCCATAGAGGTTAATGGCAGCAACGATAACTGACTTTGCACAGTGGTAGAGTGTAATACCAAGATGCCATGGACCAGATTTTACATAGATCGGCCAAAGGGGGGTGCTATAGCAATTGATTGAAATTGCGAACTTTGAACAGGCATATCTCATGCCCGTTTGACTAGTCATGAAACATTGCACACATTTGCCTCTCCTCACAAGGAACACATTTGCCTCAATAACCTATAACTTCTGATTGTGTAGATTTTCCGCCATTTTGCATGTTTTGAAAAATGCTTAAAATCTATCTCCTACTAGGAGTTTCACCAATCTGCATGAAACTCAGTAGATAGAATCTAGGGAAAAATATCTAAAGTTCTATCTTGGCAAAAGTTTGAAAAGTTGAATAAAACAGCCACTATGACCTAATGAATATTGCAGAGAGCACATAAAGGGGTATACTTTCTGAAGGGTTGGACAGAACACCACAAAACTTTGTAGGCATATCACCACACAAACGGAGGCCTCCATTATTGGCCCAATCAAACCAATGGGGGCACTAGAGAGCTCATTTTCTGTTTAGGCCTAACCACCACACTGCTTTTTTATGAAACTTGGTACAGTGGTACCAGAGCATGCCTAATGGTCACTGGACATTTGGGCCTGGCCACCATGTCACTGGAGAAATATATAGCGGATTGGCCACAGGGTGATGCTATAAAAAGCCAAAATGCTTAAAAGTGGCTAAAACGCAATCAATTGCTGTGGCCAAATGGGTTTCAGATTTCTTGTAGGACCTCTTGTCTTTCATGTGATGCTCTACAACTTAATTGGACACCAAATCACCATATAACTATACAGTATAAGCATTTTTTGCAAAGCCACCCCCATCGTGCTTTCATTATATTTTCATTGACATTTTCAATGACCACATAGCTTAATGGTGGCCTTGGTGTGTTGCACTGGTTGCCTTTGATGCGCTCATTGCGATTGCAATAATAGATGGAAAAACAAATGTGGCAATATGAAAACACAGCAGAAATGAAAAGAATGATGTAATAGATTATCACAGCCTCTCCTAAATCATCTAAGCTTAAACAACACTTGGCATCACACCACATGCCAACATTAACAGAGTTAATGTTTTGCAAAATCCCATTTCACAGAACCAGTCCTTGCTAAAAGGGTTTTGTCAGGTTTACTGCGAGTTTGACAGGAAACAGTCTAAACAAATGCATTCCTCCCTACATGACCTTCCATTGATTAGTCCCTGGGTAGGGGAGAGCAGGATGCCCCGGGCTGACAGATCTTTATCAGGCATCACCAAGGCCCAGTCCCAATGTCCACCCTTGCAGACTCACAGACTTAGGGGCGCGCTCCCGCGAAGTCCGCGAGGGCTTAGGGGTGTCCCAATGTCAAATCGGCAAGTGCACGAGGGCTCTCTGGCAGACATTTTGAGCCCTTTATGCCCCCTTCGCCTAAGGGAATTACCCACAGTTCATATTGTTGTGACGTGAAACACGGGGTTACCTGAAGAACAGCCAATAAACAAGCACGGACAGATCAACCAACCCTAATGTTCACGTTATAAAACAAAATATGTTTTCATGTTTTCAGCTGGACTTGCTTATCTGCACAAGTAGCCTTATAATTATTTTGGTTTCATTATTTTTAAGTATGGGTTATTAACCCCATGGGTTTGTATAATGTGATTTGTGTAAAAATATGTAGGCTATGGTTATAAATTACATCGATTTATGTTGCTCTAAATCATATGATTTCCCAGTTAAAAGCAGTATGACATTAATCACCCATTTCGGTGCAGTGTTCTTGGAATTGAGATTTCCAACATGAATATGGAAAGAGTTGTGAGGTGCAGGAATGTGTATTATCATTCTTAAAGGAGTAGTAAAGGGAAAATGCATGTTTAGCCCTGTTTTAAGGTTACTTATGATCATATACAATGGTTCAGATCAAAACGTTAACAAAGCTAGCATTTTCGAGAAAGTTGATAATTGCTCAACACCGTTTAGGTCATACAATGGATGTGGATGGGCATCTCGAAAAACATGTTAACTCTCGATTTCAAAGACAAGAAGCTCACCGAGGGTGTAAGAGTAGGGTGGACATCTTCCTACGTGGCTGTATGGTAATTTGAATGCCACTACCCCAATCTAAATATTGGGGGTGTAATGGATTTTAACTGATCTAATCAAAAAGGATTTACCAAGATTCGCTCAAAAGGTTAAGTCTGGTTTATTGAGAAAACATACGAGCGCAAGGACTTCCTGGACAACGCAACATGAGTGGTTTATCCAAAGAAGTGAAGCCTCCTGATCTTGTGCTGCCTTATATTCAAGCAAAACACAGGTATGGCGCTTCCAGGATGTGATTGGCTAATCCATTGTACGTCATATGAAATGGCAGGCGTGGCCGAGAATACAGACATGTGAAAAGGCGGCAATTTCTTGGAGACAAAGGGACAAAGGATGGTTATTCTGGAGAAGACATTTCTAGGTGTGTGGACCTCCTGGAGGCCACCCTGTCTATGTGAACGGTTGAGGGAGGTGGTGAGTTACAAAAGGAGAGAGAGAACAAAGGTTTAAGGTGTTTGGAATAGAAAGGTCTTGAGGCCAGATGTAAATTCTATAACAGGGGGGACAATTTTAATGATCTCAAATATTGGGGGAGACATGTCCCCCCTGACCCCGCCAGGATCCCCGTCCCTGGTACAGACTCTTCCTGTCAGCCTAGCGGGGTTAGGCCTGATCAGACTGAGTTACACCCCGTCCACGGCAGCTCAACAGCTCGGAAACGTGACGAAAGAGAACATGACAAATATACTATACCAATCAATATCCTTATCTCAGCCTGAATAAAACCTGATCTTGAACTGTGATCATCAGAAAAGACTGAGCTACATGCAGCGCGGAACACCTTTATTAACATCTCACGGTGTCTGGAGAGATATTCATCTTGTCCTCACGTTTTGCAGAGACCTTGAGAGACGTAATGAGCCAGAAGCTCTATGGGAGGCTGAAGGAAGCAAACAAGCGCTTCACAGCACGGCGCTCCGTGGCAGAGCTCCCCCTGCTGGCAGCCACACCCCCGCTCTCTCCCCGGGGCTCCCCCTCCTGGCAGCCACACCCCTCTCCTCTCCCCGGGGCTCCTCTCACTCAGGGAGTTCATCACGAGGTTGGCTGGTCAGCGCTACCGAAGCATCTCTGCTCCTCGCCTAGGCTAGTGCACTTTTTTTAGTGGGGGTGGTGGGGGGGGGGGTCGTTTTGACATGACTAGATGTCTCCCAGGAAATAACTTTGGTCTTTCCACTGTCTTATGAAGTCCTCCGTAGAGACATCACGACTACAGATATTGTACTACAGTGTGTGTGTGTGTGTGTGTGTGTGCTGGTGATGAAGTGTTTCACTTTGCTGTGTGGTGGTTTTGCACAACAACGCCATCTGGTGGAGTTTATGATCTCGGAGAGGAAGAGACAGAGAATAATCTTTTTTTTTTGCCTGCAGTTGATTGGCCCATATATGTTTTTAACCCATATAGATGTCTTTATAGATGTTTTTAACCCACATAGATCTTTATAGATGTTTTTAACCCACATAGATGTCTTTATAGATTATGTTAACCCATTTAGATGTCTTTATAGATGTTTTTAACCCATAAAGATGTCTTTGCAGCATCATACAGATAAAATAAACAAGAGCAACAAACCGTATTGACAAAAAGTACTCAAATTTATTATAATCAATAGCTAGCTGCTTCATTTTAAAACATGAGGGGGTGGTGGGCAGTACAGTCAATAAACACAGCTTACAATTACATGAATGTTAAGTTGAGTGAAAAATAAAACTAAACATTTAAATGGTCACGCTTCTCTCTCTCCCTCTTCGGTACGCTGTGGGTGTGACTTCACCCTCTACAGCAGGCCCTGTCTCTTCAGATCCTCGTAGGTCTTCTTGTTCACCACGTTCCCGCTCGAGTCCTCGTACTCCTCCTGGGGGGAAAAAACAAAACCGGCGCCCGCCGTGTGGGGTGTGAGCTGTACAGTCTATCCCAGACCAGCATGTACACAGTCTATCCCAGACCACCATGTAAACAGTCTATCCCAGACCACCATGTAAACAGTCCATCCCAGACCACCATGTACAGTCTATCCCAGACCACCATGTACAGTCTATCCCAGACCACCATGTAGTCTATCCCAGACCACCATGTACAGTCTATCCCAGACCACCATGTACAGTCTATCCCAGACCCCCATGTACAGTCTATCCCAGACCACCAAGGCGTTGATGGGTTCATTATTGTTGTTGTTATAATGAGGTGATAGCCAACGGGCCACCCAGCTGTGATTACAGGTAAATGGTAATGGATTGCTCTTATAAAAATGGTAATGGGATGCTCTTATATAAATGGTAATTGGCTGCTCTTATATAAATGGTAATGGGCTGCTCTTATATGAATGGTAATGGGATGCTCTTATATGAATGGTAATGGGATGCTCTTATATAAATGGTAATGGGATGCTCTTATATAAATGGTAATGGGATGCTCTTATATAAATGGTAATGGGATGCTCTTATATAAATGGTAATGGGATGCTCTTATATAAATGGTAATGGGATGCTCTTATATAAATGGTAATGGGATGCTCTTATATAAATGGTAATGGGATGCTCTTATATAAATGGTAATGGGATGCTCTTATATAAATGGTAATGGGATGCTCTTATATAAATGGTAATGGGATGCTCTTATATAAATGTAATGGGATGCTCTTATATAAATGGTAATGGGATGCTCTTATATAAATGGTAATGGGATGCTCTTATATAAATGGTAATGGGATGCTCTTATATGAATGGTAATGGGATGCTCTTATATGAATGGTAATGGGATGCTCTTATATAAATGGTAATGGTCTGCTCTTATATAAATGGTAATGGTCTGCTCTTATATAAATGGTAATGGACTGCTCTTATATAAATGGTAATGGTCTGCTCTTATATAAATGGTAATGGACGGCTCTTATACAGCACTTTTATCCAAAGAGCTTTACTATGGCCTCTCATTCACACACACATACACACAAATGGCGGCAGCTGCCATGCAAGGTGCTTGCCTGCTCATTGGGAGCAGTTTGGGGTTCAGTGTCTTGCCCAGGGACACTTCGACAGGTCGTCAGGAGGAGCCGGGATTCGAACCGCCGACCCTACGATCGTTGGACGACCCGCTCTACCTCCTGAGCAACAAACGCCCCCCCGAGTTCCTCAACTCACCTCTGTGTCGGGCTGCCACCTCTCTGACGCCTTCTGAGACTTCAGCTTCGCCCACACTGGTTTGAAAAACAACAACAACAAGATATCGTCAACATCAGGGGTGTAAAAGCTTATCCTTGAACATTCAGTAACACCGGTAATTATCAGCAGGCGACCATGACCACAGCGGGGCACTCACGGGAGACGGCGTCCTCGATCTGGGTGACGTTGGCAAAATGGGCGGTGTTGGGGATCCCCAGACAGCGCATGCCGTGGGCGTGGCGCCACTCCTGGGAGGAGGAGGAGTTAAGAGAAACGCAGGGTTTCAGCCGAGCACGCAGACACCTCTATACCTACGAAAACTAGAAGTAAGCTGGGCGCGGGAACGCCACCCCCCCCCCCCACCTCCCAACGGCACAGGGGTCAGATGGACGTACCGCGAAGTGCCTCTGGAAGGCCTTGGGCCCTCTGTAGGTGTAGTTCCCGCAGATCTCACAGTTGTAGTTGATGTTGAGGCCGTGGAGCTTGTACAGCCAGTAGGGGATGGGCTAGAGGGGGACAGCGAGAGGGTCAGATACCATCTCAAACCTGAGAGCTGCGGCCTCTGTGGACATTTTTGAGAAGCAGCTAAAGACGCTTCTGTTTAGACAGGCGTTTGTCAAATTAATTTGACTATGTTTATGACTGTTGTCCCGTTTCCTGTGTTTAATTTTCTCGATTCTTTGTAAGCATTTTAACCTGTGTGAAGCACTTTGTGAGTCCCCTCTGCGAGAAGTGCTATATAAATAACATTTACTGACTTAACCTGGATATCCACACAGCACAGCACACACAGCAGGACTGAGATATGGTGGGTTTGTTTGTTTAGATGTTGGTGTCCCACCTTGCCGTCCCAGCCCAGCGGCAGGTTCTTGGGGTTGTAGATGATCTCGTTGTCCTCGTCCTCACTCTCGCTCTCACTCAGCTGCTCCTCCTCCTCCTCCTCTCGCTCCTCCCCCGTCCTCGCCTGCTTCCGCTGGACGTTCTCGTGGGTCAGCTGTCTCTGTTCCTGAGGGGGCACGCACACGTACGCACGGACACACAAACACACACACATACACACGTACGCACGGACACACAAACACACAAACACACACGTGGTCAGCTGGATCTAGAAGGTTATCAGCATGGAGTCATTACAGTAGCAATGAACCCAAAGCAGAGGTCTGTACCACACACCTCAAAAAGAGTGAGGTTTAAATGGTAAATGGACTGCACTTATATAGCGCTTTTATCCAAAGTGCTTTAACAATGAAGGCCTTTCATTCACCCATTCACACACATGCAGACACACCAATGGCGGCAGCTGCCATGCAAGGTGTTAGCCTGCTCATTGGGAGCAATTTGGGGTTCAGTCTCTTGCCCAAGGACACTTCGACGTGGTCAGGAGGAGCCGGGATTCGAGCCGCCGACCCTGCGGTCACTGGACGACCCGCTCTACCTCCTGAGCCACGGCCGGCCCAGCGTTCCTTCACACGGTGGACAGCCGGTCACCTACCCCCAGGATCTCCACGTACTCGTACACCTGGGCCTCCAGGAAGGCCGTCTCTTTGTTGCGCTCCGTGTCCCTGTGGAGGAAGAGAACAGCTGATTGGTGAAATGATCACTCAAGATTCAGTCCAGCCAACAACACCTTCCTGCACATTCAATACCCAACAGGTGTTGATGAGCACATACTTCTTGGGTCCTTTGGATTTGGGGTTCTTGGCGAACAGGGACGGGTCCAGGGACTCCAAGGATTTCCCCTTGGTGCTGAACAGCCTCTGGGCCCTCTCCTCCAGGGTTCTGAGGGAAGGGGTCATAGGTCACATGCAGCCATCGGTCACGCAACTCACTCTTTATTACAGTCACCATGAGTACAGGGTACATAACCATGCTTACCCTCCACACTTCAGCCCCAGGGCCATGAGGGCAGACTTCAACCTGTCCAGACCCAAGGAAGCCAACTCCTACAGCAGAGAGAGAGGGAGAGACCGAGAGAGAGAGACCGAGAGAGAGAGAGAGAGAGAGAGAGACCGAGAGAGAGAGAACGATAAAGACAGATAGAGGGACAGAGAGACACACAAAGTGTAAAGGACCCACTGTAGATCAGTGGATGTTGCGCCCCCAGGTGAAGCGCTAAGGCCGGTCAGCCTTACCTCCCAGGAGGAGAAAGCGGAGAGGTCCAGGTGAGCTCCGGCGTGCGTCAGAGCACTGCTTGTCTCTTTCTACGGCACAGAAGGGGGACAAAAAGACAGCACATGTTTAAGCCCAAGATGTTTTTACTTAGCTATGTGCGCGCCGCGCATCTCCTGCTTTCCTTTGAGGGTCGCTGCTGTGTTTGATCGTGCCGGTACACGGATATTAACGCGGCGCTAAAATACAGGCTTGACTATGCATTGCTAAACAGCAAGTATACCGCTGGCTTTTGGCCACGCGGTTCCATGGAGTGAGACTTCACGGCCACACAGACTGCAGATCTGTGTGGCTCGCGTCCGATCGGGGGGGGGGGGGGGGGGTTCTACTGACCGGCCAGCCTGGGAAGGTTCCGTTCTCCCACTTCTTCTCAAACTCCACCAGCACTTTGCCGTAGAGCTCGTTCTGGTCCAACAGGGGTTTGACCCGGTCTGTGTAGTCCTGCAGGTACTCCATCAGCATCTCCAGGTACCTGGAAACACAGCGTCACTGGGTCAGACGGACCAACGGCTGCACATAAGAAGGCCTCAGCCGTGGTCAATGCCGTGGGAACTTCTACGCCATGATGGACTATCACACGCCCCTCGAGCTCATCGCTTACTTTTTGTATTCGGCGTTCTTCCTGTCCTTTGAGATGTCAAACAGCTGGTCAAACGAGGACAGGTAGGTGATGTACTCCAGTTTCTGTGATGGGGAGAGAAGGTGGAGAAGAGGGGAGGCTATAGCATCAACCAGAACAGGATTGAGGGGAGGGGAGGAGAAAGCAGGCTCGGGAGATTTCCTCACCTCAGCACCCTTGAGATTGATGAATTTCAGGTAGCAGTCATGGAGATCGAGGTAGCGCCCATAGCCTTCCTCGTCTGTGAACTCCACCAGGTCTATGAACATACACACAAGAGAAGTTCATTTTAACATGAACATATGTACACTGAGGGCCTAAGGACGAGATAATTCATACCAGTGTGTTTTCTGGTGTTGCTGTGTGCCAACTCACTCTGCGCCTCTTCAGTTGGGTTGTCTCTGGCCTTCACAAGCTCCTCAAACTCCACAGACATTGGGACGCAGATCTGAAACAACAACAGTCTTAACTAATTCCACAGAAGAGGACAGACAGCAGGGACCTACTCCAGCATCCCGGCACAAGACAGACTCTGGAGGACAAGATAGGACAGGCAATAATGACTACCTCATTGGGGTGCTTCCTGTGGAACTCCTTGATCTGTTTCAGTCTGTTGTAGAATTCTGCAAATTCGTTTGGTCCAGAGATGGCATTAAGTTCATCCTTTCTCATACTGTAAAAAGAGAGACAACAGTTAAGTGTCCATAGCACTCCTGCAGTTGTTTGCCAGCTTACGTAGCTAGCTAGCTGTGTGTACAGCCGATCAGACATGAATTGCTAGAACACTAGCTTACCCGTCTTTGTCATCATAGGAGTCCCGGAGAGTTAAGCTCACATCCATGTATCTCTGAATGGGTGACAAGATCATTATAAAACATTAACTAGCAACTATAATTGCGTGTTTACTTCTTGAGGAACTAGCTAGCTAAGAATGCGGCCGCTATCTTTATCTAGCTGGCTAGTAGTTAGAAACTAAACTTTGGCAAACGTTACTTACGTCCAACATCGCTCTTGTTCGATGATCTGAATTAATCTGTTCGCGTAACTGTATGGGGGGAAAGACAGAAGCATGTTACTTTAGTTGGTTAGCCTAGTTGGATGGCAAATATGCCACAGTGGGTATCGAGCAAGACTGAATCAAGACTGGATGAATTGTTAGCTTATTTGCTAGGCTAGCTGGTTAGCTAGCTAGCTGTTACGGCTACAATACCGTGGTTTTCTTGTGCAACATTTCTTTTGTTTTGGCGTCCATAAGTCGCTCTTTCTCCTCGTGGTAGCGCCGCTGTTGCTCTAAAATCGTCTCCATTGCTGTGAACGGATAGATAACCTCCAGAAATAAGACGAACTTGGAGAAAATGAGCGCCGAGAAAGAACAATTTATGCTAAATTTGTTTTCAATGGCGCATGTTACGTTGTGGAGGAGGAAGTAGAGGAAGGACTCGTGTGCGTCCGCTAATCTTTCCGGGGAAACATTATTATTAGTGTTCCGGACTCTGATGAGTTCTGTAACAAACATCGGGCTTCCAGACGGACAGATAGGCCTACAATCAGACAGATGTAGCCTACAGACAGACAGACAGACAAGGCAATGATTCTTTCAATTTGCACATTAGCAAAGCAGCCCCAGCTCTGATAAAACGTGATTTTGGAGAAACCTTGCCCTATTATAGGCCTACAAGTGACAGACACAGGGTTACCAACAAATAGCCTAAGTATAAACATGCTTATTATATAACGGCGATGAAACCCACTCCCATGATCTCTATTTTAGACGTCTTAATGTGTGTTTGATAGGAGAGGAGAATGCAGATAGACAGCATACGGCACCACTTGCGCGCACTCGCGCAGCCTCCTGACCAGAGCGCGCAGAGGCGGTCTGTTCTGTTCCGTTCTCTCCGGTTGCAGAAGCGCAGAACGAGCAGGAACGGAGAACCAGAACGAACGAACGGCCCCGCGTTTCCAGGGATCTACTTTGGGAGGTGATCGCACGTTTGTTTGCATCGACCGCGGCGCGTCGCATATTCGGAAGGTAGGCTATGTTTACTTTTCTGAAAATGTAGAACTGCACATTAGAAAGTAGCCTTAATGTAAAGAGCCGATGCCCCGCCGAGACAACGTTATCCTCGTTGAGGGGGTGTGGGGTAGATTATTCTGCCTTTGTGCGGGGAGAGATCTTGATAGAGGTTCCCAGCAAGATTACATTCAAAGTGTAGGCTATAGGCTATTGTGCGAACGATGATGCTTGGGTTTGTTTACCCCTTTGGTGTGTTTTATTTGGACTCGTGGTTCGCTTTTCCCCGGGTGGCAGGGTTCTCCGATTACCTTCGGGGTGCTACATTTTTAGGCCTCTTTCAATTACGAGTGCGCTGGATTGGACGGCTGCTCTCCCAACACTCAACTGTGCAGACTAGGATTAGGCCTACATATTTTGACAACCCTGCCGACAAAGGGATTATTTACACAAAAGGGACAAAAATGCGAAAATGTTTGTTTTTGAGCGCAAGGGCTGTCCTAACTTTTTCAGTTATTTTTGTAACATCTTGGCTGCGAGTGCGGTTGTAAAGTAACTAGGCTACTTTAACAGGATGTTGTTATATTTTGTTTATTAATGTTACAGTATTCGTTTTGATCGGCACCCAGGTCTTGTCCCCGTAGGTTCCATCATGAAACCGAGTAGCCAATCAAATAATAATAATGAACAGCCTATTATTTAGCCTAATTAATTGACATTACTCTACATCTGGATTCATTTGTGTATGATACGCCGTATGCCCACAATCAAAGTGGATAATCACCTGGTTTATAAAACATGCCATTCTCTCTCTCTCTCTCTCTCTCCCCCCCCCCCCTCTCTCTCTGGAATGTGATACTCTTAAAATCTCCCCCAAATCTCCTTGCTCACAGTAAATGTACGCATGTAGCCTTAGCCATGAACAAATCCCTGTTTTCTCCTTGAGTATGATGAGGAATTGTGTTTCCTTAACGTGACCTTGTAGGCTGGGCTTTGATTATGGGGCGTTGTATAGACGTGTCATCAGGGACTCTCAGCCTTGCTGATTGTGCTGACCTTTAAAGGGTCTTTGAGGGCAGCTGTAATAGCTATAGTTGGCTGGCTCTGGTCGGTTCCAGTGCTTCAAACAGAATAGCTCTGGACTGGTGGGCAGCCGCAGAATGAGCAGGACGCAGTCTGACAACTAGAGGTGGTGGTGAGGTCGCCCCAGGTGAAAGACTACCTGTGATGCAGAGACCTTCCACTGATGTGTGTGTGTGTGTGTGTGTGTGTGCGTGTGCGCACGCGCCTACGCCTGCAGAGCCAGGATGTCCAGCGAGGTGCAGCCCAGGCCTGACGACAGTCCCAACACCAGCGGGGGCAGCTCGGACGCCGAGCAGCGGGAGGCTCCTCCCCCGGAGGCGCAGCCGGGTCAGGAGAGGGAGCGCGACCAGACCCCCCCCAAGAAGAAGGAGGCCAAGATCTCCAGCAAGACGGCCGCCAAGCTCTCCACCAGCGCCAAGAGGTACCGCAGACCTGCACGCTTCTCTACCCCACGCTCTGAAGGACTTCCCCATGTACTACACATCAGTCATGATGGATAGAGTTCCTCCATGGCTTTGTTGTAGCTTGAGATGTAGCGTCGTGTTTCTTTAGGATCCAGTTCCAGATTCATGCTAGTGACTGTGTGTCCGATTCAAAGCCGGTGTTCTCTGTCTGTATCCGCTGTGCTGAGAGATGGCGTGGAGTCATCTGTCGCTCTGAGCCGAGGGCGGCCCGTCGCTCGCCTCCTCATAGTTGAGATCGTCAGATGCAGTGGGGGGTTGTGGGATATCAGGAGAGAACACAGTGTTTGGTCACAGAGCCCGTGGGCGAGCGTGAGGCGCTGGCCCTGTGATTGGTCCACCCCCCCCCCCCCCCCCCCCCGAGGACCGCTGCCTGCGTTCCGGGCGCCGCGCCGCCTTAGCGCCCCCCCAGGCCTCACCGGGTGGAAAATGTGCCGCCTCAGGAAAATAAAAATAGTCAATAAAATTACACTGTGAGCAGAGGACAAGTCGAGAACGACTCCATAACCGCGGTGATTGTTTTACCAGCACACCTTTGCAAATGAGGTGGTGGGTTTTTTCCCCTCTGCTCCAGTGAGTAGGTCAACGCTGTCTCCTCCTCTGTTTCATCAAGACCAGAGAGTTTAGTAACGATACGAGCTGAGAGGAGCTTTCTGCTCCTCGCTGTTCCATCGGTCCTCAGCGAGGTGGCTGTCAGCGCTCGCCTCTTCCTCCTCCTCCTCCTCCTCCCTGGTTTGACATTTTGGAGAGGAGCTGTGCGTGTGCTTGTGTGCGTGTGTGTGAAACTGCATGTTTGTACAGTGTGTGTGTATGCTTGTGTGTGCGCATGCGACGCTGTGAAGGCCTAACGAGCTGAAGGACCACCTGAAGTGCATCTCTGTTGTAATCAACGTTATCTTGACGCCACTTTTCTCACGGCTCTGAAACGTTGCCGGTCAGTTTTCCTCCTCCCCCGTAGCTGCTGCAGTTGGACTCTCCCGGTCTGTTTTCCTCCTCCCCCGTAGCTGCTGCAGTTGGACTCTCCCGGTCTATTTTCCTCCTCCCCCATAGCTGCTGCAGTTGGACTCTCCAGGTCTGTTTTCCTCCTCCCCCGTAGCTGCTGCAGTTGGACTCTCCCTTGGCCATCGAGAGCTGAGTAAAGTGAGCATTCATCATGATCAATGAGACGAGTGGAATTTATTTTTTACGGCGGCTCTGAAAAATCCAGCAAGGTTCTGGTGAGGGAGTGAGCCGTCTGGGCAAGCTGGCGTGTGAGCAGGAGCTCCTCCCTGGTTTGGGGTGTTGGGTTTTGGGGAGCACCTCCCTGGTTTGGGGTGTTGGGTTTTGAAGAGCACCTCCCTGGTTTGGGGTGTTGGGTTTTGGGGAGCACCTCCCTGGTTTGGGGTGTTTTGGGGAGCACCTCCCTGGTTTGGGGTGTTGGGTTTTGGGGAGCACCTCCCTGGTTTGGGGTGTTGGGTTTTGAAGAGCACCTCCCTGGTTTGGGGTGTTGGGTTTTGGGGAGCACCTCCCTGGTTTGGGGTGTTTTGGGGAGCACCTCCCTGGTTTGGGGTGTTGGGTTTTGGGGAGCACCTCCCTGGTTTGGGGTGTTTTGGGGAGCAGCTCTTACGGTTGGGTAGCAGATTGTTAAACATGGCACCTAGCCGCTGGATTCCTTGATGCAAATAATTGGCAGTATGTAATGAGCTCTTACCGGCTGTGAAATTTGACCCCCCCCTCTTTGTGTTCTGATCTCTGTGGAAGTGCTATCAACCAACAGGTACCTAAGGAGGAGAGGGAGAGAAGGAGAGAGAGGGAGAAAGAGAGAAGGAGAGAGAAAGAGAGGGAGAGAGAGAGAGGCCACTACCCACAACAGGATTTCATTGGTCCATGTAGCAGATAGGATTTCCTCCTCCGGCACGGCTGTCTGACATCAATATCAATTTACATACATGTTGTAAAAATCTGTCTTCAGCCTCCCAGTCTGTTGATCTGGCATGATATCTGTGTTCAATCACATCACTCTGGAGCTCATTAGGAAATCAATGAGGTATTCAGTATGTACACTTGGAGATTGATTTTACACACAAGATTTATATATAACTGGCCACCCCAGTGTGTGTGTGTCTGTGTGTGTGTGTGTGTGTGTGTGTGTATATGAAACTGCATGTATGTACAGTTTGTGTGTGTGCAGTTTGTGTGTGTGTGTATGTGTTTTTATGTGCGCGTGTGTGTGTGTGTGTGTGGATATGAAACTGCATACTGTATACACACACGTATGTATGTACAGTTTGTGTGTGTGTCTGTGTTTCTGTGTGTGCGTGTGTGTGTGTGTGTGTGTGTATGAAACTGCAGTATGTAGTTTCTGTGTGTGTGTGTGCATGCGTGTGTGTGTGTATATGAAACTGCATGCATGTACAGTTTGTGTGTGTGTGTGTGTGTGTGTGTGTGTGTGTGTGTGTTTATTAACCCTGTCCCCCCTCTGATTTTCAGGATCCAGAAGGAGCTGGCTGAGATAACCCTGGACCCGCCCCCCAACTGCAGGTAGGAGCTGTATAGTAGTGTTGAGTATAGTACAGACTGTTTATAACTGCAGGTAGGAGCTGTATAGTAGTGTTGAGTATAGTACAGACTGTTTATAACTGCAGGTAGGAGCTGTATAGTAGTGTTGAGTATAGTACAGACTGTTTATAACTGCAGGTAGGAGCTGTATAGTAGTGTTGAGTATAGTACAGACTGTTTATAACTGCAGGTAGGAGCTGTATAGTAGTGTTGAGTATAGTACAGACTGTTTATAACAGCAGGTAGGAGATGTAGTACAGACTGTTAATAACAGCAGGTAGGAGATGTAGTACAGACTGTTAATAACAGCAGGTAGGAGATGTAGAACAGACTGTTAATAACAGCAGGTAGGAGCTGTATAGTAGTGTTGAGCCATGGTGCTCTGGGCCTCTGTACAGAGCTAACACTGGGAGTGTGAATAGACGTCTCAGGCTGAGTGAGCAGGTGAATGACCCGGGTCCATGACCGGCTGCCCACGCGCTGAGACGGACCTGCCCTCACAGAGGCTGTGGGAGGAGCCGGAGCAGTGAACGACGATTGACCTGATTGGTGGCGTTTGTTTACTGATTGGCGGTGTTTGTGTACTGGTGGGACGGCTGTAGGCCTGAGACTGCTGGAGGCTGGAGAGGCGTCCAGTGGCTGGACTCTGGGTTTATTTTGCTCACCCATCAGTGGCTGGACTCTGGGTTTATTTTGCTCACCATCAGTGGCTGGACTCTGGGTTTATTTTGCTCACCCATCAGTGGCTGGACTCTGGGTTTATTTTGCTCACCCATCAGATGTGGAGGAGGGCGCCAGCTATGCTGCAATACACACCTGCCAATCACGCTCTGCCTGCATGTTTTCGTCGTGTGCGTTTTTGGGAGGCGAGTCAGCATTTGGTATGTGGGTGTGTGCGCGTGTGTGTATGTGTGTGTGAGTGTCAGAGAGAAAGAGAAAGGTGTCTGTCGGAGCTGGAAAGGCAACGATATGTTAATGCGACGGGGAGGGGAGGAACGACAGAAAATACACTTTTGTTGACGACAATCTCAACCTCAAGATTTCCCCAGAGTGTCATAGTGTGTTTGTAGCCTCTGAGCGTGAGCTGAGGCTGTAGAGGATCTGGATGAATCAGGCATTATACCAGCTGACAGAAGGCCAAAGAGAGGAGAGGAAAACTGATTTCACGGGGAGAGGTGTGTATTGAAAATGACGCATGGAAAAGCCTGCTGAACAGAGCTCCAGGACAGATGGATTTACCTCAGCAGAAGAGCCAGACTGGGGCTGTGAGAAACAGATACAGACTGCCAGAGTATAGTTGAGGAGAGAGAGAAGCTGGGTTTCCATCCAAATGTATCGCAAATTTTAAGCAAATTAAGCAGTTTTGTTTTGCGAATATTGGTTGAGTCAGGAGCAGGTCGAGCTGCTGACTCCCAGTATGGTGGCGCTTCGTGGCGCTTCTCTTGAAAATGTTTTTTTTTTTTTTTTTTAAACGCCCGTAGAAGAAGAGGACGCCATGAAATAACATCATTAAGAAAGCGTCTCATGTCAACAACTTTTTGGTCAATTCATAGGTCTGTACTGAACTATGATGAGATGGAGAGATTCTTTGTAAACTTGATGGCTCTTGGGAGAACTCTGTTTTGTAAACTTGATGGCTCTTGGGAGAACTCTGTTTTGTAAACTTGATGGCTCTTGGGAGAACTCTGTTTTGTCAGCGTTGTCAGCTTACATCACCGTCTTGATGCAGAGATGAGAAAGAGTACATGCAATGGTAAATGGTAAGTGGACTGCACTTATATAGAGCTTTTCCACCTTAGCGGCACTCAAAGCGCTTTACAATGGCCTCTCATTCACCCATTCACACACACACTCACACACCAATGGCGGTAGCTGCCATTGGGAGCAATTTGGGGTTAGGTGTCTTGCTCAAGGACACTTTGACATGTGGACAGTCGGAGCTGGAATTTGAACCACTGACCCTTCGATCACTGAACGACCCACTCTACCAACTGAGCTACAGCCACCCGCAATGACCAGAGTACTGTTGGAAATAGCATCTACGTCATCGTTTATTCGCAAAATCTGTTTCCATTGCAAAAAGTCCCGTTTTCCTACTATCGATACGCTGATTTTTCCACCTCCTCCGAGCGTAAATTTTTGGGGGGGATATTTCTGACTTTTTTCGCATTTCTGGCATTTCCATTCGTTTTTGGAAAATGCGAATTTTAAGAGGTGGATGGAAACCCGGTTATAGATACAGAGAGATGGAGAGAGAGAGAGAGAGAGATGAATGGTACTTAAACTGCAGATGTCTGTATTCCTGCTCCCCTGGGGTAATGACATAATTGTAACAGCTCTAAATATAGACGTCCTCCAGTCCTCCAGTGAGCTGCTCTCTCTACATTCTGTTGCAACAAACGCATCAATTTGGTTTCATTTTGTTTTGCATTACCATGGCTTATATATATATATAATATATTTTTAATGTATAATATATTTTATTAGCAGTTTTGGCATATTATATACTATGGCAAAAATATATTATACATGCATATTATATGCCAAAACCTCTAATAAATAGCTTTAATAATCAAATATTTCTACCTACTCATCCATGGTAGCATCATTTCAAGTTTTGAAGCTTGGGTTAGGGTTAGTTCATATGTGAGACAGGGTTCTAAATCATGGCTTCCTTTTTTTGTTATCAGATGTATGTGTCAAATCGAAAAGATAAAGTAGGCCTAAACTATGCGCCATGCAGTGGCTAACATAGTTGTTGTTTGTAATCAGGTGTAGGCCTACAGTACTTTATGTTTTGCATGGAAATGACTCATAGCAGCCAGATGATAAAATCCAATTTGCTGGAAGTGACTGTAAACCAATGTCCCCTGGTCCTTATCTTCTGGGGCGTGCGCCACTTCTGGGGAAGCGTACATGCTTGCAAATGCTCATAGAAACAGCGTTATCTGAGGAAAATCAGCTTCATCAGGCCCTACCTCTGCCAATGCTCAATGTACCTTTGCAGATGGACTGGCCAATCTATTGAGGAGAAAACATGGATGCAGACAAAGAGACAGTTTTCTCAATTTAGTCGTATATATATATATATATAGTTGTGTGTATATGTATGTATGTATATACATATATAGACCATATAATATACTGACATAATGCCGATATTATATGATAGGCCATATTTCTATATCAGTTGTGTGCAAGGCTGAGAAATAGGACAAGCAGAGAATATTCTTACAGGTATGGGAGTATTCTGCATGTGGATGAGGTGTTCTTACAGGTACAGGTATGGGGGTATTCTGCATGTGGATGAGGTGTTCTTACAGGTACAGGTATGGGAGTATTCTGCATGTGGATGAAGTGTCTACTGCTGGTCTGTCTGCTGAAACACATTTGCCGAATAAGTTCTTGAATCATTGCATTTCTTTGTAGTCTTGGTCTCTCAGCATGGAAACATGTTCATTAATCCTCTGAATCTGATGAGCTGGTCGTGACGGTGCTCCGATCAAGCTCAAGCATTTCACTGTATATAATACACATATAATACAATTTAACTTGAACAACGTCAACTTGAACCAAAGACATCTATTGCAATGGAGCACAACTGATATGGTCTTGTCCAGCTGATTAGAATTTCTACCATGCGTAACGTAGCCCTGTCTGATGCACCTGTAGATGTGAGCTGAACGCTGTTCTGAGCCCCTGGTCTGTTTGTTGGACTACAGCACGTCAGCTGTCCTGACCCACTAATGGACTTGGCAGTGTTAAGCAGGCAGTGTTCAGAGCAGTGTCGGGGTTAGGGGGACTGTGTGAGTCAGCTCGTTAAGCCCTGCCGGCCTCTGCAGCTGGCCGTCAGTTCTCCCTCCCTGACGTGAAGAGAGCCAGACTCATAATCCCAGCGCTTCCCCCCTCCCTCTCTCCTGTGCTCCCCTCCGTCAGAGAGGGGTGAGGGGGGGGTCGCTCCTCTATCTCCCCAGGGGGACGAGGGAAATTACACTTTTACAATAGGAGCATGGATCCTTTTTTGAATGGTTTGGCAACATTTTGAAAGAACCCCTGACGTGGTTGATATCTGGTGGAATGTGTTCCTGTTCCACTCATCTTCTGTGATCTAATCATCTTTGGCACCGTGCCAGGAAATAAGTAACTGAATGTGACTGAGCTCTGGAAGGCTGTTAATAGCCGCCACACCAGACACATTATATCACCTCGCTGCTCAGTCTGTCTTCCTTCGCTGTGTGTGTGTGTGTGTGTGTGTGTGTGTGTGTATGTGTGTGTGTGTGTGTGTGTGTGTGTGTGTGTGTGTGTGTGTGTGTTTATTAATTACCATATCCTTTCATGCTAGTCCTGGCAGCGTTTCCATAAGAATCCTCCCATTGGCTGACGGAAACAATGTGGATCCCAGGGGAGAATTGGCCACACTCTCTCTCTCTCCCTCTCTCTCTCTCTCTCCCCCTCTCTCTCTCTCTCTCTCTCCCCCCTCTCTCTCTCTCCCTCCCCCCCCCCCTCTCTCTCTCTCCCCCCCCCCTCTCTCTCTCTCTCTCGCCAGGAGTGGTGAGTAGCTGTCCTTTCTGTGGGGAGGAGGAGAAACTGGAATACCTGTGGCTGAGATGTTCCAGGTTGGGGAGGCTGTTTCAGCTGGTGAGGCGGTGGTTGGTGGGGCTGGGGGGAGGACTTTGAGGAGTGCAGGTTTGTTCTGGGGCCTAGCTATAGTGGGGCAAGACGCGAGAGGGTTAGCATGGTCAGTGTCCTGGTTGGGTATCTGGCTGACGAGGAGGAATGAGATGAAAGGGGCGGGGTCTGTGGACCCAGAACTGAGGGTCAGGGGGCTGGTTGCAGCTCGATTGAGGGATGAGTTTGCCTTTTTTTAAATGACCCTCAATGTGGAGGAGTTTGTGGGCAAGTGGGGGGGGGGGTGTTATGTACGGTAGCTAATAACATGCTATTGCTGGCGTTTTAATGTGTGTGATACAGTATGTGTTGTGGAAGATGTGCACTTGGTTGTGTGATGTTTTGTGTTTTTTTGATATTTTATATATGTTTATGGTGTTAAATGGCCTGATCCTTCTTCTTCTTGCGTATGTCCTTTAGACCTTCAACTCTGTTGCATCAAGCCAGTCCAGTGTTTCATCGTCCAGGTTAATTAGACCTAGATCGCCATTCGGTGGCCGGTGTTTGGGGCAGCTGGTCATGACATGTTCCACAGTCTGTAGGGGGTCTCCACTTTCACAGTGGGCACTGTCCGCAAGGCCCTACCTCTGCATTGCTTCGCCAAAGCGCCCAACGCCTGTCCTCAGGTGATTGAGGGTTGCCCACTTCTTCCGCGGCAGGTGCTGGACAGGGACGTCTGTGGCGTCTTCGATGAAGTGGTGAAGCCTAGATGGTTCTGCTGCCCCAGGAAGCCTTACTGCTGTTAACTGGTGTTGTGTGGAGCAATTCCTGGGCATGTGTGGCAAAGGGGCGCCGGGACTTGAGGCGCTTGCGCTGTGGTCTCACCATGACGGTCTTGTGCAGGAGGTGGGATTCACTAGCCTGTGCCTTCCGAGCAAGGGCCAACATGGCTCCTTCTTGTCTGACCTCAGCTGGGGCGATACCAGCTAGGACAGGCAGTTGGTGAGTTGGGGTGGCTCATAGGCATCCAGAGACAGTCCGTAGGGCGTCGTTGAGGGTGGTGTCCAGCTTCTTCACGTGGGGACTGCGGCACAGACTGGTGCACAGTACTAGGCGGCAGTGAAAACCAGGCCCTCAGTGGAGATGTGCAGTGTCTTCGTGGTGGCTCCCCATGTGGTACCGGCTAGGCGGCGTATCAGCGCAGCACGGGCGATGGTCTTTGCCTTGGCACTGTCCAGGTGTTGTTTAAATCAATCAATCAATCAATCAAAGCTTTATTTGTATAGCGCATTTCATACCCAGAGGCAACACAATGCGCTTTACAGAGAACAAGGGAGGTGGGCATACGACCCACTCTCTACATATTCCAGAGGGAAGCAAAAAAAAACAGTAATCACCCGGGGGCCAGATAAGTGAGCTGTAAAAATTCTTCCCTGACCCCTCTCAACAAGGCGATCGAGCAAGCTCCAGGAGTATGTTTGTCTACCGGCTAAGAACATTTATGAAGCAATACATAAATGACAGTGTTCTGTCGAGCCTCACGCCGAGGTACGTGGGGGAGGATTGAGACTGTAGCCGGGCATTGTCAACCATGATGTTGACTTCGCGGGTTGCTTCCTTGTTGTTGAGATGGAACATTGTTGACACCTTCTTGTCAACACTGAGCTTGAGGCGCCAGTCCTTCAGGTACGAAGACAGAATGTTCATGTCCTCTGAGAGGCCGTCTTCAACTGCTTGCCAGGATGGTTTGCTGAGTAGGATGGCCAGGTCATCTGCGTAACCATACTTCCTTGATGTTGTTGTGGGTAGGTCGTGGATGTAGATATTAAACAACAAAGGTGCCAGCACTGAACCCTGTGGGACGCCATTCTTGAGCGGGGGATGTTCTTCTTGGCGGCAGCCAGCAGCATCTTGCAGTATGACTCGTAGGCATCGTTCAGGTTGTTGGGACACAGTTGTGGTAGACCAGCAGCTGCCTTGTTCACTTGTTTAGTGAAACCTTCCCAGTTAGCTTTCCAGAAGTTCCATCTCTTGGCATCCCTCCCTTGCACAGGCTGGACCACAGATGGAATGGTGATGAGGGATGGTCGATGGTGTGACCGGGGAAACATGTCCAGGATGCGTCTCACTGGGAGTGACTGGTTGTTATGCCATTTTGCAAATGCCAGGTCAGGGTTGGTGGTACTGTTCCAGCGTGCGGAGTAGAAGGTGCAAGGCTCTTATGGGTCATATAGGAGTGTCGCATCAACTCTCGAGGCCCAGTCTACCAGGGAGTCACCATCAGCGTTGGAGCTGCTGTAGCCCCAGTCTGTATGATGGCTATTGAAGTCACCGGCAGACACGGCAGGGGCGGGGGTATCTGGTAGCGACGATGGAGCCAATCTACTTGGAGGTGGCTTGTAGATGTTGACAATGGTAATGTCTTGCACTTTAGTTGAGATCCATTCTACTTCAGCGCCCTCTGGGGATTGTAGACATTTTGAAGACATTTGTTTCACTTAAGGGCATGCAGCCTTGCAACGACCCTTTAGTTCATCGCGGGGGAGGCCACGTGGAGGCTGTCTTCATCTCACTCCGCCTGATCCTTGATTTTAACTTAATTTTATTGCACCAATAAAGGGATTACTAAAGGTCAAAGGTCTCTCCCTCTCTCTCTCTCCCTCTCTCTCTCCCTCTCTCTCTCCTTCTCTCCATCTCTCTCTCCCTCTCTCTCTCAATCTCTCTCTCCCTCTCTCTCTCTCTCCTTCTCCCTCTCTCTCTCCCCCTCTCTCCATCTCTCTCTCTCTCTCCCTCTCAATCTCTCCTTCTCTCTCTCTCCCTCTCTCTCTTTCTCTCTCCCTCTTTCTCCATCTCTGTCTCCCTCTCTCTCTCCCTCTTTCTCTCTCTCTTCATCTCTCTCTCCCTCTCTCTCTCCTTCTCTCTCTCTCTCCCTCTCTCTCCATCTCTCCCTCTCTCTTCATCTTTCTCTCCCTCTCTCTCCCTCTCTTTCTCCTTCTTCCTCTCTCTCTCCCTCTCCCTCTCTCTCTATCTCTCTCCCTCTCTCCCTTTCTCCCTCTCTCTCTCTCTCTCTCCATCTCTCTCTCCCTCTCCCTAATCCCGAGAAGATTCTGTGTTTGTGTGAGATAAACCAGTCAGCGTGTCCAGACATCACAGTGGTGAGGATGAAGAGAGTACTGGTGCATGACGGTGTTTCTTCACAATCGAATTCCATATGCTTATTATGACCAGGGGGTGTTGATATGATTGACTACTGTGCGCAACTCAATTTGCATTTCAGTAATTGACTCTTCTCTCCTGGAACCAGGTATGATCTGATCCGTGTTCTGACATAATGAGGATTATCAGCCAATCAAGGCTGAACCAGTCTGAACTATCATTTGAATTAAATACATTTAAATGTCACTTTATTTATCCCCCTGGGGGGAATTGCGCTGACCGGTTCTGTGGTTCCTCGCCTCTGCGCTGACCGGTGCTCTGAGTGTTGACCAGAGAGAGGCTGGTCTGGGTTCTGACTGGGGGAGGTTCTAGAAACGTCTCAGTGTTGACAGATGATTTTTCTTGTAATTGGCTGAGAGTACAATCATTACCGGCCCTCCCTCGTCTACCTCGGCGTACTGCCGGCTCTGGGAGAGAACTGAGCTGGAGTTCTGCTCAGCGTGTCCTAACCCCCTCCGACAGCTCGTCTATGAAGAGAAGAACTGGACCCTTTAAAAAACTCACCTCCCCTACCTGGGGCGGCTGTAGCTCAGTTGGTAGAGCGGGTCGTTCAGTGATCGAAGGTCGTGGTTCGAATCCCAGCTCCAACTGTCCACATGTCGAAGTGTCCTTGAGCAAGACACCTAACCCCAAATTGCTCCCAGTGAGCAGGTTAGCACCTTGCATGGCAGCTACCGCCATTGGTGTGTGAATGTGTGTGTGAATGGGTGAATGAGAGGCCATTGTAAAGCGCTTTGAGTGCCGCTAAGGTGGAAAAGCGCTATATAAGTGCAGTCCATTTACCATTTACCTGAGCAGACCTCTTCATAGGAAGACTGAAAACCTGAATCCCACCGGCAGTACCACTACAACCCCTCTTGTTAAATAATGTCTTGTGTTTAATGGACTGATTTTTTAACATTTATACTGTAAAGGACATCTAGACATCTAGTGTTAACTCGATGCGATGTGTTCCTCAATAAACTTCAACTTCAACGTGCAGCTTAAACTCTCTCAAACGGGAGATTTCTACACATGAAGGTAATCTCCTCTGTGTGAGCGTGGGTCTCAGGGAGGCTAACGGGATGAATGATGGAGTGGACTGGCAGTCAGCTGTCTGACTGCTCCTTTTCAGCTCTGTCATGGTCTAATGGGGGACGAACAAATGACTAATGTCAACAACGCACACTGTTCACTTGAGAGAGGGAGAGAGAGGGAGGGAGAGGGGTAGAGAGAGAGAGAGGGAGAGTCTATGGTAAGCCGTCTCTATGCCACATGCACAGGGAGACCGATGAACACAGGGAGAGAGATGAGCACAGGGAGAGAGATGAGCACAGGGAGAGAGATGAGCACAGGGAGAGAGATGAGCACAGGGAGAGAGGTGAACACAGGGAGAGAGATGAGCACAGGGAGAGAGATGAGCACAGGGAGAGAGATGAGCACAGGGAGAGAGGTGAACACAGGGAGAGAGATGAGCACAGGGAGAGAAATGAGCACAGGGAGAGATGAGCACAGGGAGAGAGATGAGCACAGGGAGAGAGGTGAACACAGGGAGAGAGATGAGCACAGGGAGAGAGGTGAGCACAGGGAGAGAGGTGAACACAGGGAGAGAGATGAGCACAGGGAGAGAGATGAGCACAGGGAGAGAGATGAGCACAGGGAGAGAGGTGAGCACAGGGAGAGAGATGAGCACAGGGAGAGAGGTGAACACAGGGAGAGAGATGAGCACAGGGAGAGAGATGAGCACAGGGAGAGAGGTGAGCACAGGGAGAGAGGTGAACACAGGGAGAGAGATGAGCACAGGGAGAGAGATGAGCACAGGGAGAGAGGTGAACACAGTGTTGAGTCTGACCCCTCAGCATAGTAGCTCTGGTTCTGAGGTGCTGAGCAGTCTTGCTTCCAGGCCGTTAGTCTGCTTGAGAGGAGTCTGTGGAATAATCCTCCCTGAACTCTGACCCCAGACGCCATGGTAATATCCCCCGCTCAATTCCCCACAGCGTGCTTTCAAACCTTTTGGCGTTTGCCGTTTTATTACATGTCTGGAGCTCTTTATTCTGACTCTAGCCTCCCAGAAGACCCCTCTAGCCAGTCTGCCTGTCTCAGAAGACCCCTCTAGCCAGTCTGCCTGTCTCAGAAGACCCCTCTAGCCAGTCTGCCTGTCTCAGAAGACCCCTCTAGCCAGTCTGCCCAGGCCTGTAGACCCCTCTAGCCAGTCTGCCCAGGCCTGTAGACCCCTCTAGCCAGTCTGCCAGACCCCTGCTCGGCGCGGTGGAGGGTCTGAGGAGGAGGTGGAGGGTCTGATGAGGAGGTGGAGGGTCTGATGAGGAGGTGGAGGGTCTGATGAGGAGGTGGAGGGTCTGGTGAGGAGGTGGAGGGTCTGATGAGGAGGTGGAGGGTCTGATGAGGAGGTGGAGGGTCTGATGAGGAGGTGGAGGGTCTGATGAAGAGGTGTACAGCCATGGAACAGCCAGTCGCTCGGACAGCTGCTCCATTCCAGCGGCCCCGCCCACCACTACACACACACACACACACACACACACACACATAGTTACAGACACACACACACAGTTACAGATACACACACACAGTTACAGATACACACACACAGTTACAGACACACACACACACACACACATAGTTACAGACACACACACACACAGTTACAGATACACACGCACACACAGTTACAGACACACACACACACACAGTTACAGACACACAGTTACAGATACACACATACAAACATACACACACAGCTAGACACATGCTCACAGTTACAGATACACACACACACACGCACACACACTTACAGATACACACACATGCACACATACACACACAGTTACAGATGCATGCACATTCACTCACATCCATACATGTCATGGCTTCCTGGATGTTCATACAGATCTCCCCCAACACCACTCACCACCCCCCCCTCCTCCTGCCTCTGAGATCTCTGACCTGAACACCACTCCCCCTTCCTCCTGAGATCTCTGACCTGAACACCACCCCCCCCCCCCCCCCCCCCCGAGATCTCTGACCTGAACACCACTCTCCCCCCTCCTCCTGAGATCTCTGATCTGACAGAGAGAAAGGGGTTTGCCCATCTGGTCCAGCTGTGAGCTGTGAGCTGACAATACAGATATAATAGGCTATATGCACAACTCCAGTACTTCCTGAAATTAGACATGCTTCTCTATTTCCTGTCCTACACTTTTGGATGAGGTGATTCATCAGGTGTGTCTGATCATTGTGCTGCAGTCAGGCACACCTGATTAATCACCTCATCCAATAGTGTAGGACAGGAAATAGAGAAGCATGTCTAATTTCAGGAAGTACTGGAGTTGTGCATATAGCCTATTACCCACACTCAATACCCTCCCCAGCCAGAGACAAGCCACCTGCCTGCTCTCTCCCTGTTCTCTCCTCTCTCCCTGTTCTCTCCTCTCTCCCTGTTCTCTCCTCTCTCTCTGTTCTCAGATGCTCCCCACGTCTCTATCTGCTCTCTGCTCCTCTCTCCATCTCTCTGTCTTTCACAAAAATCTGTCCTCTCACGCGTCCTGGCTTTCTTTTGGCTTCCCTGCTCTCTCTCTCCTCTCTCTCTCTCCCTCTCCCTCTCCCTCTCTCTCTCTCTCTCTCTCTCTCTCTACCTCTCTCTTTCTCTCCTTCTCTGTCTCCATGTCCGTGTGTGTTCTCTCTCTACAGAGATCCAGCCGTCCTCTGCAGGCAGGGAGGGGAGTGTGTGAGTGTGAGTGTGAGTGTGAGTGTGAGTGTGAGTGTGAGTGTGAGTGTGAGTGTGTGTGTGTGTGTGTGTGTGTGTGTGTGTGTGTGTGTGTGTGTGTGTGTGAGAGTGAGTGAGTGAGTGAGGTCATCCATGTTCTTATCAGAGATGCTCATCATGTCTCGTGTGGGATGACTGATCAGTCTCTCATTAGATGACTGTCCTCCTCAGTGTCCTACACCAGACACGTATTGACACGCACACACACACACACACACACACATACGCGAACGCGCGCGCACATGAATGATAGAAAGCACACGCATGAATGGAACGCACTGGAACAATGTCGCTTCCTGTTTTGTGCACATACGGCAGAGAGAAGCACACCTTAACTTCCTCCACACACCCATGGGAAACATGTTTACGCCGCCTCAATGCAACACACACACACACACACACACACACACACACCCTCCTCTCAGTCCTTGTGCCCGCAGGGGGCCTTGGCTACGCTCCTCTTGTAAGCTGCCAGATGCATTATTTATTTGTACCACAGATTTTCATTGATCCTAGTTGGCTTAAGAGGACTCGTATGATTTCATCCCCCTCTTAGCGCTCTGTTCAACATCAACACAGCTGGGCAACTAATTGCAAATGTTTGTTTTTTGTGTAGATTCCATAGTTGTCTTATGGATGTACATAATCAGGAGCATCAGTGGTAACCGATGTGTGAGTAACGAGCAGGTGAGCTGGGAGAGGGGTCCGTGGGCCTGGTGACCCTTGTCTACCTCGCTGTGTTCTGTTCTGCTGTTGGTTCTGAGGATAGCCGTGGAAGCGTGAGTGAAGCCGGTCCGGCACCTCTGAACGCGGGTCAGCCCCGCCTCGCTGTGTCCCGCTAACGACCCATCTCTCCCGTCGTCAGGGCGATGAGACACACAGCTGGCGAGAACGGTCCGGGGCGTCTCACTATCCGCCGGCACCGGCGCGGCCTCACCCAACTAACCGGTTGTGAGGGGCGGGTAAGGGCGCTGTGCCCAGCTACGCCAGCTATGCTGGTGATACTTGAGAGTCACATGACAGGGGAACGACTGCCAGGGACACACAGCAAGGGTGGGGTGAGGGGTGAGGGTCGGGAAAGCGGCCCGTTTGCTCATTGACCTCAAGTCAAAGGTCAACAGTGATGTAGTGTGTGTCGCGCCAACCGGGTCACTGCCTTTTTCTTTTCTTTTCTTTTTTCTTTTTCTTTTCTTTTTTTTTTTTTACTGCGAACTTGTGGCGTGCTTTGGATGGTTATAGTTGTCTGATTTGATTGTGACAGGGTGGTGTTGTCCCTGGTAAGGGTGTGATTTGATTGTGACATGGTGTTGTCCCTGGTAAGGGTGTGATTTGATTGTGACATGGTGTTGTCCTTGGTAAGGGTGTGATTTGATTGTGACATGGTGTTGTCCCTGGTAAGGGTGTGATTTGATTGTGACAGGGCGTTGTTGTCCCTGGTAAGGGTGTGATTTGATTGTGACATGGTTAGGGCTGCCCCCTGAAAGTCGACGCGTCGAATCATCAGTCGGAGACCCTTAAGTCGACAGAGATTCTTTAAGTCGAGCAGTCGTTTTCTGCTCCACTGTCAAGGACTAGGAGGTGGACTAAGATCAAGGACAGGCCAATCATTCGTTTTAGACCTAGGCTATTACCGTAGCTATTTGGTGTGCTGTAAAAGAAGAGTTAAGACTGATATAGCAGACGGAAGAAGGCAGGGAGCCCCTCTCCCCTCCGCTAAGCGTCTAGCCTAGCCTACTATGCGCCAGCAATCATGTGCATTTCCCAAATGGAATATCACACTGCTTTCCTAAATCAATCTTCTTGTATATCCAATGGTAAAAATAGGGTCTCCCATAGACAGCTTGAGCTCTAACGTCTGTGAAAATGCTTTAGTGACAGCCAAAACATTTCCTTGTTGACTGCTGCCCAACGTATGAGCCGATTCGCGCAAGCATTCAAATGCGCAGTTGAGGAGACTATCGTCAAATTGCCCAACCCTAATGTAGGATATGTGAAACTGCTAAAAACATGGGGGCATCCGAAGTAGATGGACAATGCTAGATGATTCATGTTTAACAAGAAAATAGTTGTCTTTTATTGTGCAGCCTGCAATTTTGAGTTGAAAGTTTCACAGCTCTCCCGACTCCGGCGGTCTCCCCTCAGCCTAGACATATTGGGGGGGGGGGGGGGGGCGAATCTCCCGACATGTCACAAAATGGATATGAAGACAAAATGTTTAAGATATTGATAACCTGTCTATTAATTATCTCGATTATTAGTGGTCCAAACCATGGACAATGCAAGAAAGAGGGATGGGCTGCACTTGAAACAAGCTATCAAACACATTCGGAGGCAGCGGAGAGGATTTTAGCGGAGCGGAAATATGAGCAAGGCTATTAATTTATTTTGAAACTTTATTCTACTTTTTTGTTCTACGGAAAATAATAAACACCAATCAAGGTAAAATAGCCCAATAAAGTCTATTCAAGCATAACCTAAATGGACGAAAGTTCGTTCAGAAAAAGATTGAACAAAATGAAGCATCCCTCCATCTTAATCCACAAACCGATAGCCAGGCTATTCTAGCTATTTAAAATGCTGTAATTATGTAACTGTCATTTTCGTTGATTTCAAATAGCCTAACCTACTCAGAAATGTGCCTTGGCAACAATTGATTGTTTCTATAGGCTACCAATATAGGCCTAACCAAAATAATCACGGAAACTTGATGTCAAGTGATTTTCTGATAGCCAGGAGAAAGAGAAAAAACACATCGACGATTCGACGCGTCGCTTTGAACACCAAGTCTGAGTCGAATCACAAAATCCTGAGTTGAAGACAGCCCTAGACATGGTGTTGTCCCTGCTAAGGGTATGATTTGATTGTGACAGGGTGTTGTTGTCCCTGGTAAGGGTATGGTTTGATTGTGACAGGGTGTTGTCCCTGGTAAGGGTGTGATTCGGTGTGTTGGTTTCCCTCGGATACTGACCAGTCTCTAGTGGTTTACATTATTTAGATAATAGATTTATCTCTCATCGTGTGTGCAGTGTGCTCCTCTGAGCCACAGAGAGAGAGAGAGAGAGGCAGGGGGAGGGAGAGAGAGAGAGAGAGAGAAAGGCAGGAGGAGGGACAGAGAGTCAGGCAGGGAGGGAGAGAGAGTCAGGCAGGCAGGGGGAGGGAGAGAGAGAGAGAGGCAGGAGGAGGGAGAGAGAGAGTCAGGCAGGCAGGGGGAGGGAGAGAGAGTCAGGCTTTCTCTCTCTCCCTCTCTCTCTCTCCCTGATGCTCTCTCTCTCCCTCTCTCTCTCTGTCCCTGATGCTCTCTCCCTATCTCTCTCTGTCCCTGATCCACTCTCTCTCTCCCTCCCCCCCCCCCCCTCTCTCTCCCCTCCCTTCTCTCTCTCTCTCTCTCTCCCCCCCCTTCTCTTTCTCTCTCGGTTCCTGGTCCTCTCCTGTGTGTTGAGTGTTTTTAAAGAGATCTTAGCTGGTTTCCCTTTGACTTCATCAGCTCATAGTCTCTCTTGTATTATGATTCCCTCACAGCTCAGTCACCCTTGATAAGACCAGCGGACGGGCCCGTCTCTCTGGGCGGGTTCCGTGTTTCGGGGTATAGTTCTGCCTCAGCGCGTCCGTACGTCACTTCTGTGGTGATTGGGCCTGTGGGAGTCGTTCTCTCCGGGTCGTCCTTCTCATTCGATACCAGTCAGCGCCCCGGCAAGGTTAGGGTTAGGGTTTGGGTTAGGTCCTGGCTGCTCTTAATCAGGAGGTGGGGGGCGGGGGGGCCGGCAGGCCGGGGGGCGTACCCCTCGGGATCATCCTCCCTCCACACACCGTGAATCTAACTGTCTCCGCGCCTCCCCTGGCTTCTCCGGCCGCGCTAAACGCTAGTTAGCTGTACGCTAGTTAGCTATTCGCTAGTTAGCTAACTGTTTCATTCCGGCTGCTGAATTCTTAATGTGCCCTTTTTGCGGCCGGATTTCCAGCAGCTCTGGCTTGTTAAACCTCGGCCCTTAATGGGCGGAGTGGTGGTGGGGGGGGTCTCCTTTTATCTCCAGGTTCCAGGTGGGGAAAGATAACATTAACGCTGTTTTAGGAGCACATAATGGATGAGTGTAAATCAGGAGCGGTTGGCGGATCCCTGGTCTGGCCAGAGCGCCTCGCTCCGTCCTTCCCTCCCTCTCTCCCAGGCGCTGTGCTGGGAGTTGGAGTCCATGCCCCCCCCCCCCCCCCCCCCTCGTCCATGCCCCCCCCCCCCCTCGGCCGAGCGCTGGATCGGGGGCTCGTGTGTGTGAACAGTGAAGTCTTGGCACCGGGACAAACGGCTCCAATGCAAACACTGGCCACAGAGAGATTCCATTACCATTCTGGCACAGAGTCCGGCGTGGACACACGCTCACGCGCACACACACATACACACACACACGTCGCGGCCTCCTCCCCCCACCACCACCCCAGAGCAGAGCTGGGAGGCTGGTGGAAGAACAGACCCAGACCCAGACCAGCACTAGTCCAGCACCCAGACCAGCACTAGTCCAGCACCCAGCAGCACTAGTCCAGCACCCAGACCAGCACTAGTCCAGCACCCAGCAGCACTAGTCCAGGACCCAGCAGCACTAGTCCAGGACCCAGTCCCAGCTCTAGTCCCAGTCCCAGCTCTAGTCCCAGTCCCAGCTCTAGTCCCAGTCCCAGCTCTAGTCCCAGTCCCAGCTCTAGTCCCAGTCCCAGCTCTAGTCCCATCCCAGCCCCAGATAGAGCCCGTGTGTTCCAGGCTGTGAGAGCGGACTGTGTGGGCGCACATCTCAATGGCGTGAGCCACATGAAATCAATCACACACGGCAGTCCTGATCAATGCTGCCATGATTACTATGGGCACCGTGCTGTTGGTTAGCTTGTAGGTACATGTAGAGACTGTCCAATCAGAGCCACCACGGTGTAGTCCCTATCTGGAGAGAGAGAGAGAGAGAGTGTGTGTGTGTGTGTGTGTGTGTGTGTGTCCATGCGTGCGTGCATGTGCGCGCGCGTGTGTGCGTGCGTGCGTGTGCGCGCGTCTGTGTGTGCGTCTGTGTGTGTGTGTGTGTGTGCGTGTGTGCGAGCGAAAGAGCCAGTTCATCGCCACGGTAATGAGCACCCCCCCAGGACACCAGCGGCTCTGCCCGCTGAGTCAGCACGCCTTGCTGACCTTGCGTTGCCCGCCGCTCGTGTGTGTGTGTGTGTGTTTGTGTTTGTGTGTGTGTGTGTGTGCGTGCGTGCGTGCGCGTGCGTGCATGTGTGAGTGTTTGGATGAGATCTGCCCCACTGTTCCTCATCTGTTCTGCCCCCTGAGGAGCATATAGGAATAATGAATAAAGTATGAATGCTATTTCAATCTATTACCCTCTGCTATATCAATCTATTACTCTCTGTTATATCAATGGAAGATATAAACAGGTCTAGGTGAATCTCATGAGCCCCCATCCAGTATGATTTAGTCTTGTGTGTTTAGT
This sequence comes from Borostomias antarcticus, assembly GCF_949987555.1. Classification (NCBI taxonomy): domain Eukaryota; kingdom Metazoa; phylum Chordata; class Actinopteri; order Stomiiformes; family Stomiidae; genus Borostomias; species Borostomias antarcticus. Next base: position 8,208,912 of record NC_140254.1, read on the forward strand.
CTTGTGTGTTTAGTCCTGTGTTTAGTCCTGTGTGGTGCTCAGCAGCCAGTAATATTCCTTCCTCTCTGGCTCTCTCTTCCTATTTCTTGCGATTTTCCCGAACCGTTCATGTTGCCCTGACAACCTCTCTCAGACTGCGCTTAGTTCATGTTTAGTTAGACTCTCGCATGTTTAGTTTCAGTAAAAGCATTCATTGCTTGTAGTGTTCAGTAAATCTTATGGACGCAGAGCTCGAACGTCCCTCTTTCTCTCTCTCTCTGACTGTGAAACAAAGTGTTTTTGTTGCTGGCAGGATGGAGGCTGAGCGTTTGGAGGCTGTTGGAGGCTCAACTCTTTTAAGTGTGCTCAAGGTGGAAACTGCAGAGCTACTTGATGTGTTGCTGCTCACTAGTTTTTGTTGCTCTCGTTTTTTTCAGCTAGATGAAGCTGACTTCTCTCTCTCTCCCCCCTCTCTCTCTCTCTCTCTCTCTCTCTCTCTCTCTCTCTCTCTGACTGTCGGTGCAGGTTTCATGCTTTCACTCTGGGGTTTTGACGGAGATGAAAGAACTAAGATAAAAAGGCATTTTACAGAGGTTGAACCCAGATAAATGAATGCTTTTATGGCTGGAGAGATCGGGGGGTGGGGGGGTTTCACTCATGGTTCTACTTCACTGTTCAGCCTCGTTTCCACACAGGCTCGTTCTGTGTGCTTTCCTGAGATGCACTTACACTGTCGCTGCAAACCTATTTGGGTGTGAAACACACAAACACCCACACACACACACCCCCACCCCCAGAGAGCAGAGCGTGAGAATGATCACAAGTTTGCACTGGTTTGTGTGTGCGTGTGTGTGTGCGCACTTCTGATTTTTTTCTGCACAAGGTTCATTATTACTATTTTTTCTTTTTAGTTACATTACATTCATTACGTACAGTAGGAAGTCAGTGTACTACTACTCCGTTGTAAAGTGACTAGGAGCGTAATGTAGTGCTGGAGCCAGAGTGCAGGAGTAGTTGTGAGGTGTTCCTCCCGCTCTGCTGGACAGGCCCGCCTCCCCCTGCACCTCCGTACCCCCTGTACCCCAGGCCCACCCCCCCCTGCACCTCCGTACCCCCAGTACCCCAGGCCCGCCGCCCCCTGCACCTCCGTACCCCCAGTACCCCAGGCCCGCCCCCCCCCTGCACCTCCGTACCCCCAGTACCCCAGGCCCGCCGCCCCCTGCACCTCCGTACCCCCAGTACCCCAGGCCCGCCCCCCCCCTGCACCTCCGTACCCCCAGTACCCCAGGCCCGCCCCCACCTGCACCTCCGTACCCCCAGTACCCCAGGCCCGCCCCCCCCCCTGCACCTCCGTACCCCCAGCCTGCTGTGGCTGTCTGCAACAAGGTTACAATAGTTTGGCATTTTTCATTATTTCATTATCTGTTTCTTTTATATCGTTTCACCTTTTTGTTTTCAATTTCAGTTTATTTTTAATTCGTTTTTAAAGCAGATTTGCTAGTTTAATATAGTTTTATTTTTGGTAAAACTAAATTCTTAGTTTTAGGTTAGTTTTTATTAGTTTCAGTATTAGTTGTAGTTTTTTTCTTCTGTGCTAGCCTCGTGAGACCATCCTGATCTCGTGAGCTCACATTGTTTCACTCCGTGTGAAACAAACTTATCTTGGCGCACGTCAGGTTACTTCTGCGCAAGGGCACAGCAAAAGAAAAAATGGAGGATAGATTTAATATCCACCCAAAATACTAGGGTTATGTATGAAATGAAAAAGACTAAAAATAAGGATATTTTCTCTATAATTTTAGTTTATTTGAGTCCGTTTTGTAAACACACAACACAGTTTTAGTTAAACTTTTTGAACTAAAATGTTTTTTCATGCCTAGTTTTAATTTTTTTAGTTAGTTTTTGTTAACTACAATAACCTTGGTCTTGAACAATCGCATGCCCACTCGACCTTCGACCCGCTCGAGACCCCAATGAACACACACACACACACACACACACACAGCCTGCGTGACTCTTTAGACCCTCTCAGACTGCAGGCTGATCCCCTCCCTCCCTCTCTCTCAGCCAGACAGCGAAGTGTTCTGATTGGTCTCCCTCGTCCCAGTCTGCGGAGGGCATATGCGTTGATTTCATTCATTTCAAACCTTAATGATGTCAGGTGGTGACAGGAACGGTGTAACAGACACCGGGACCCGGATGTGAAGCCAGAGTCTAATGTCTTCATGGCTTTCTCTCCGTGCCAGCAACGGCTTTGTCTTGCTTTTGCTGGGCGCAACAGGGAAGGAAGTCAAGATGTTCCCATTATCTCTTGATGTGTTGACAGTGAGGGAGTGTGTCGAAGGTAGCCGTTTATAAAAGGGTTCTAGGGATCTGTTTACAAAAGGGTTCTAGGGATCTGTTTATAAAAGGTTTCTAGGGATCTGTTTATAAAAGGTTTCTAGGGATATGTTTATAAAAGGGTTCTAGGATTATGTTTATAAAAGGGTTCTAGGGATATGTTTATAAAAGGGTTCTAGGGATCTGTTTATAAAAGGGTTCTAGGGATCTGTTTATAAAAGGGTTCTAGGGATATGTTTATAGAAGGGTTCTAGGGATCTGTTTATAAAAGGGTTCTAGGGATCTGTTTAGGCCGTGCACTGTGAAGGGGAACTATGAGTCTTATTGGCGGATTAATACTTAAAGGAGAAGTCATATAATCATATTACAGAGGCATGTGAAAACCACAACAAGCCCTCGCTCTATGGAAGCACAACTAGCGATTCATAAAAATAGATTGATGAAAACAACCGTTTCGCGGCTGCAAATACATTTTTTAGAAGCTGCATTCTCTTTTTTCCCCCGTCCGCCGCCATTACATGGATATACTTGGCTCGCGCTGGGATTTTTAATTTCTTCTACAGGCCTCCGAATTACACCAAAGTTATCTCGGTGAGTCAAACGTCTTATAATATGCCGTAAACAAGGTCCAGGTTGTCGAAAAAGAGCCTTCTCCTTTAATTAGGCAAGAGCGTTGTTTCTGCCTCAGTCTCTTCTTCCTCCCCCTCTCTCCCTCTCTCTCCCTCCCCCTCCCTCTCTCCCTCCCTACATCCCTCCCTTTCTCTCTCCCTCCCCCTCTCTCTCTCCCTCCCTACCTCCCTCCCTCTCTCCATCCCTCCCTCCCTCTCCCTCCCTACCTCCCTCTCTCTCTCTCCATCCCTCCCTCCCTCTCTCTCCCTCCCTCCCTACCTCCCTCTCTCTCTCTCTCTCCATCCCTCCCTCCCTCTCTCTCTCTCTCTCTCTCTCTCTCTCTCTCTCCCTCCCTCTCTCTCTGAGTCTGCCTCGTTGCTCACGGCTGGTCAGGAAGGGTTAATGAATGATAATTTATCTGCAGTAATGTAGGCCATTATTGACGCAGGGAACATGAAAGGTTATCATAAACACATTTACTTGTCCTTTATCGTGCCTGGATGTGTGAGGAGATGAG